>NW_027287616.1:1027956-1215456 GCF_022747635.1 Hetaerina americana
AAAAGTCGCTCTGGCAAAAGTGGACCGACGATCAAGAGATGTACTGATTGAAGAGATTTGAGGCATAGAAAGAGCTGAATATACTGAAGCAAACTTTTTTCCGGAACTTTTCCCGATACTTTTTATACAAGCCATGTATAATAGTGGCTCCTAATGTGGACGGCTGTTGAATAGCACTTAGTTCGCATGCGTGGGTGCAGAGGAGAGCAGACGAAAGGGGGGCGGTGTCCGTTTAGAATGCCGCATCGAAATCCTGACTGTGTACGCGGAAGGCCCTCACCGGGGGATAAATCACCCCGGCCAAAAGAAAAAGGCAATTAGCTCCGCTATTAAGCCGCGCGTAGTAAAATTTATGACAAGCAAACTGCGCTCCGGTAAGTGCCTTTAGTTGAGTGAGCCCATACGACGAGCATTAAAAGTATCATAAAAACCGGACAGGGCGACGATTGGGCACTAAAACTGCACTAAAGCGCCACCGAACTCAACTACCGTCCTCCGGCGCCCGGGTGCATTCAATGTCCTCGTGACGTCACTCCATACCTGACGAATGGCAGAGTAGAAGTGAACAAAGATGGCGGAAAATATCCCAAGAGAGATTATTCTCAACGCCATTACTGATATGTCCATCAAAAGCTTTGGTTGGTCCCGAAATACTATTTAGTTTGGCGAGGCTCCACGTGTTTTGATTGGGCAAATATTTTCTTTTCTTCTCGATTTCTTTATCCTTACTACTTGCGCACATGCTGCTCAAGAGTATACATACAGGGTGCGTTCCTAAAGTAATGCAATTAAATTTCCCGCGCCGTTTCTATTGATTGGAGTGAAATGAAACTACTTGGAGTAGGTGGGGGGTGGGGACGTTAAGCTTTGCCGCGAAACCAGTCTCAGTGCTCTCCAAGCTGTGGAAGCGGCATGACGTCAGTTATTGTAAACCTATGCGCTCCGACCGTGTCCCAAACAAAATGGAATCGACGATCGAGCAATGCGACGTGATTAAATTTTGTGCTAAACTAGAAAAATTAGTTGAGTAGACTATCAAAATGATTCGTGGGGCTTACGGGGACACTACTATGCCGTACTCACAAGTTTCGAGGTCGTTAATGGGTTTTAAGGAGGATCGGGAAGAGTTTCACGACGAACAAGCCCAAAAAGGCAAGAATGAACGAATCAAAAGTGAAAAAAATGCTCATTTTCTTTTTCGACAGCAAAGGAGTGGTCCATAAGGAGTTTGTTCCTCAAGGAGAGACAGTTAACGCTGCCTACTTCGTGGGTGTGCTGGAAATACTCCGGAAAAGGTGATCAGGACGAGACAAGACATCTTCGCTACCTGGCAACTCCATCACGACAACGCGCCACGAGTCCGCAAGTTTCTGGCCAAACACCAGGTGTCAACGCTGCCCCACCCCCCCTATAGTATTGGCGGCGCCCCAGTGGACGTTCCCTAAGATTAAGGCAGCCCTGAAAGGCACCCGTTTTTCGTCCATGGAAGATATCCAATCAGCCGTGACGAAGACCTTGCGAGAGGTTCCTGCGGACGCCTTCCGGGGCGCGTACCGGTCATAGCAGAGTCGCTGGAAAAAAATTGTAGGGGCCCAAGGGCAGTACTTTGAATAATTTTGAGTGCTTGTGCAAATTTGTTCAATAAATTACTTTTTTTTAAATAATTGGATCATTTCCGGAACCAACCCAGCAATCCCCGCTTAACTGCAACAACTCCAACTCCAATCCTTAACTCCAAGCTTAACTCCAACAGCAATCCCCGCTCATCTAGATGTAGATGTAACTGAAGCCGTCCAACCTACGAACAGCTTTCATCGCTCCTCCGAATGCATCTCCCGCACTCACTTTTTCTCATTTCCCAGAACTTCCGCATCGGAGGACCCACCCAACTTTAGACTCCGCCTTAATCCTTCCTCTCATCGGAAAATGATTTTGTCTTCAATTCCACTCCAAATCCCAAGTCTCAACTACCTCCACCCTCTTGTCTCAAATATCAGGTTTTGCCTTCACTGCTTGGTTCACTATCTCGATCGTTCGCGAAAGTGCGTCACTGACCTGATCATCTCGCTCGAACACGTGAGTGCCAGAGGAGTAGAGAATACATGCTCTCTTTTTTACGAGGGAGTTATCTTTCCTTCACTTTAAGATTAAATATATATTGTATACGTTTGACTAGACGAAATGCTAAGTGAACTCCGAGTCCAAATAGTCATCCTTGATATTGAAACTATCTTTAATTTGACAATGTGTCAGTCTTCACATCGTGAAACACACGAAACACTTCTATTCTTTGTGCCCAACGGGCGGACATATAATTCTACCCTGCTTATCTAACTTCAGGGTGCTTTTTTAATTAATATGACCCTATAATCCCGTATGCACGTAACAACGCTTTACGAACATTTGAGAAATTATGGTCTTGCTTTATTGCCATGGCGCGTTTATGCGCACATTTATGAGTGGCTACCTGATTTTTGATTGAAGATGAGGGTAAGTTTGGAAAACTGAGAATTGCCATTCTTCCCGACGGAATGGGAATAAGAAGTGCCTGTCGTGCCTCGGCCCCGTCGTTCGCTTTTGAGGCCAAGCTGTCCCTTCACCCTCGTCGTGCACGGCCCTTGTCCACGACAACAACAAAACATTGCTGAGGAATCAAATATGTGTAGAAGTGGAGGTTTCACACAATAAAATTAGGGTTTTACAATTCGCTTATTTATTTATTTGCTTTGATCAATTTTTGTTGATTAGGAAGTAGTTCAGACCCTATATCATATCTACGCCCAAAGTGAATACGTAATTATATTTAAACTTAAATCCAATAAATTTCAACCTATGTTACTTTGAATCAGTAAAACGCATTATTTGGAATTCCAAAATATTTAAAACTACGCAAAAAAAACTTAAAATGCTGACTATTTTCAAATCTAGGTTAGTTTAACCTTAAAAAAACAAGTTTGAAAGCGAGTACATGCGATTATTTTATATTAAATGAAAACTTTCTCCCCATATCTAAAATTATGACTATCCAATGTGGAAGGGGCGCCATTGCGAGGCATTTCTTGTCGGATTGACGGGCAAGCGGCGACATTGAAATGCGAAAATAAGGAAACAGACCAAATATAATTAACGCAGACGGAATAAGGCCCCTATTTTCTTTTCCAGTTGGATTCGCCTGGCACCGGTGCTGCCACCCTGTCGTCTTGTTTCTCTCTCTCGGGGGTGGAAGGGGGAAGCAGGCAGAGCGCGTGTCTCCGCAGACTAATTAATTCGGCTCTAGAAGTCATTAAGAAACTCGCCAGACTCATCGGAAGACAGTTGTACTCCTTTCTAATTAAACCGGCACGAGGAGGGTGGAATTGGGGTGAGGGGGGTGGAAGGGGGAGGATATTTGCCTATTCGGGTGAAAGGCTACTTATCCCGTCAAGTACCTCACACACGTGCAATAAATATGTCAGGACGGCGCTATTAATGGCGTGCGGATGCAAGAAATTAATTTAGGAAGCACTTAAAATGAAGAAATTAGATTTTGATTGAAACCCAAGAAATCCCGAGCCAAACGTCTGGGGAAAAATCACTCCCATTCGAATGGCAGCGCTTCTGAATTTGCGTTCGCGGCATGGGAACTCACTAGCAACAGCGTCGAGAGTCTATTTGCGAATGAAAATAGGTGCCGGAAAAATATTAAGTCAAATGCTAATGCGAAGAGGCTTTCCCTTTGGGAAATATTTCGACGGAATTTCTACGCTTTGATTTGAACTTACAGGTAAACGCGGAAGGATTCAACGGCCTCAGGACACGTCATGACTTAAATTGACGTGGCCGGAGACAATATGTCCAATCCGGCGGGAGAGACGTTAGCTGAAGACGGTCAACCGAAGGCAAATCTGCACGACGACTAACGACTTCGCCGAATGTGATTGCCCACGTGGAGAAAGGCAGCATTCGATAAATGGGTATTTTCCGATAACTTGTTAACAACTGGATACTGGGTTGGCGATGATAACCATCCAAACTTCCCTTGCCTCTGGCAAAGAGAGATAAAGCATTCGAAACCATAATGTCTCGACATAAATATGTTCACCTCATCTCAAGCTGCAATTTCATTGAACATTCGTTGGCTATTGGAAACCCTGGCTCGAATAGAATCTCATAGTTTTCAAATATAACTTCCTCTTGAGCGAAATAATTTTATAAATTATATATATATATATACTACATCGATCAAAAAGTTCCCGGAATAACCACCGTGTGGCGCTCCCATCGTTTCGATTTGAGTTCTGTTTTTTTTGTTAAATTGGTACATCTGTTGTTGATATTCCCTTTAAATCTTAGTGTCATAACTTGACATTTGCAAAAGTTACGTAGCCAAGAGTACATCTATCTCTGTGTGTGTTGGCGATTTTTTACAATTTCAGAAATGGATTTAAATTTGCAACAACGAACTTGTATTAAATTTTGCGTAAAAAACGGATTTAGTGGCGCACGGACGTTGGAAATGTTGGAAAAGTGTTTCGGCAACGATTCTCTTAAAAAAACGGTCGTTTACCAGTGGCACGAGCGGTTCAGAAGTGGTCGTGAGTCAATCGAAGATGATGAACGCAGTGGCAGACCATCGACATCGAAAGTCGGTGAAAAAATTGATAAAGTAAAAGAAATGTTGGTCAATAACCGCAAATTAACCATCAGAGAAATAGCGGAGGACTTGAACATTGCCTATGGATCCGCCCAAGACATTGTGGTTAATGATTTGGGTTTCCGTCGTGTAGCAGCAAAGTTGGTGCCAAAAGACCTCAATTTCATGCAAAAAAGAGACCGTGTTGACGTCGCAAAAGACATGATTTGCGAGGCTGAATCCGATCCCACATTCATCAAAAGGATCATTACTGGAGACGAGACGTGGGTTTATGAGTACGACACGCAATCCAGACATCAGGCAAGTGAATGGCGTTCACCAAATGAGCCGAGACCAAAAAAACCACGTCGTTTTCAGTCAAAAAAGAAGGCAATGCTGACGGTTTTCATGGATTACAACGGTGTAGTGCATCATGAATTTTTGCCAGAAGGCCAGACAGTAAACAAAGAGTATTATTTGGGCGTTATGAGACGTTTGCGTGAAGCAATTCGCCGAAAGAGACCAGAAATGTGGGCAGAAAACTCGTGGATTTTGCACCATGATAACGCACCGTCGCACAGTGCTATCATTATTCGTAATTTTTTGACGAAAAATGCAACAAATACCATCCAACAGCCACCGAATTCACCTGATTTGGCTCCCTGTGACTTCTTTCTGTTCAATCGAGTTAAAAAACCATTACGGGGAACGCGTTTTAGCAGCCGAGAGGAAGTAATGGAAAAATCGCAGGAAGCACTGATGGACATACCGAAAACCGAATATAAAAAATGTTTCGAGGATTGGATCAAGCGCTGGCATAAGTGTGTTGCAGTCGATGGGGATTACTTTGAAGGGGACAATATAGATTTAGATGAATAAACTTGTATTTTTAATTTTCTGAATAAATTCCGGGAAATTTTTGATCAAGGTAGTATATATATATATATATATATATATATATATATATATATATATATATATATATATATATTGCATAAATAGGTATAACGTCATATTTCAAGCGTATTCCAACGCAGTAGGATAACAAAATGATTTTCACTAAAAAAGATTTTTATGTTTTATGAACCTGACTGAAAAATTTTCTAGTGTTAAATCACACCCTGCTAAACGCTTTAGCAGTTTAAGTAGTAGTAGTTAAACGGGGAGTCGACCGACAGCTGTAATATGCGCCATTTGGGATAGGTAAGAAATAATGCAAGGTAACGAGGGTGGAGAGAAACCGGACGTCGGCATTAGACTACTCTCATTAACGAGAGGCACCAAGTGGTGCGCTGTATAACGTCCCATTTGACGGACGTCGCCCTCAATCAAAGTGCTTTCCACAAAGCACCTCCAATAGGGACCGGGACACCACTAATACATATGTCTTCGCCTGAATTCAAACTATTACCCTCGGGATGGAAAGTCAGTTCCTAATCCACCAAATTATCACGACCCCTGAAGTTTGAGAGGTACCTCGCTGATGTAGACTTGAAAAACATAGTTAAAATCTAGGCCTCAACCAATATGAGTACATTTTTGTAACACAATAAAATTATAAACTGCAGCAAGGAATCCTGATTGTAAATTCTTATTTAAATGCATGTAAAATTTTCAATAACACATTCAGTTAATTTTAAATAATTCATAATACTCCATTTCCTTTTAGATTTGTTAACATCAAACTGAAATAATACTGATCTGCTGTGCGCAAATTAGTATGATAGTTGGGTCCGCAATAACATCTAGGTTCAAAGTAAGGAGTCAAAAAAAGGTAGTCCACGCAGCGTCTGTTTATCAGTGAGGCGGCTGCAATGGCGCCTGACCCCAGAGGGGTGGCCAAGAAGTGATGGTGTCAAGTTAAAAACACTATTGAGGAAGGCAACGGAAAACCAGCTCAATTATTAATCCGAAGATTAAAATGATGGACACTTCAGAGAATATGAGTCCTTGCAACCACGGGACTCGGCCCAATCGGCCGCGTGTCGCGCCCGTCAGCGGGAGAGCCAAGGCTTCCGCGGTCGTCATCCCACAAACCCTTGCAGGGGAAAACCAGCAGCAACAGGACAGAAGATGCAGGAGAAGAAGACCAAATTAGTTAGAATAGGAACGTGGAATGTTAGGACAATGATGAGGATAGGGAAATTAAAGAATGTTAAGCGAGGGATGGAAAGAGGAAATATAGATATTTTAGGTCTATGCGAGGTGAGATGGAAGGATAGCGGGGATTACTGGAGTGATAAATATAGAATAATATACAGCGGCGTGGACGAGAGCCAACGAGGGGTTGCCATAGTATTAAATGAAGAGGTAGGAAGAAGCGTAGTCAACATACAGCAAGTAACGGATAGATTATTATTAGTAGAGATAAAAGCAGAAAAGTCGAACTTGGTTATTATTCAGGTTTACATGCCACCGAGCAACCATAAAGAAGAAGAGGTCGATAGGATATACGATCAGTTAGAGGACATAATCGCGTGTGTTCCCATAGGAAAACATTTGATAGTGATGGGGGATTGGAATGCGACGTTAGGCGAAGGAAGAGATGGTGATGAGGTGGGGGACTACGGTTTAGGCAGGAGGAATGACCCCTGGGAGAAAGTAGTTGAGTTCTGCAGGAGACAGGGGTTAGTCATCACGAACACTTGCTTTAACCACCACTAAAGACGCAGGTATACATGGAAAATGCCAGGTGACTCAGAAAGGCATCAGCTAGATTATATCCTTGTTAGACACAGGTTTAGGAACAGTTTGATAAATTCGCACACCTTCCCGGAGCGGATGCGGACTCTGGCCACAATTTAGCTGTTATGAAATGTAGTGTCCATTTCAAAAAGATATACAGTGGCGACGGTTTAAGAAATGTAAGGTAGAAGCATTAAACGGATTGAAAAGGAAGGAGTATCCGCAGGCTGTAGAGAAAATCACGGAGGACAGTAAAGAGCAGAGAACTATCGAAGAAAAATAGGAATACATCTAGAAATAAATATCGAAAGCCGCAAAATACACTACAGGAAATGTTTACAGGGAAAAAACCAAGGAAACAATGAATCAAGGGTGAGATGATTACAAAGATAGATGAGAGGAGAAAATGGAACAATGTAATCACAGAGCTTGGCAAAAAGAAGTACAATGAATTAATTAATAAATTAAAGCGGACGACAAATAAAGTAAAAGAAGCATGGTGAAAAACGCAGTGCGAGGTAGTGGAAATTTTTCAGAGGAAGCATGAAATTTGTGCGCTGTACAGCAAAGTTAAATCTTTATCGGGAAGTAAGAAAGGAAGATCTATGCTAACAGTTAGAGATAAGGCGGGCAAGATAATAGTTGACGCAGGAAAGATCCAAGAGAGATGAAAAGAATATATAAAAGAACTGTTTTGCTCAGAACTTAGACCAACAAAGTTAGGCTTGGAAAAGGAACATGACGTAGAGGACAATAGCTTGGGTCCAGGCATACTTGACGGTGAGATAGAAAGGGCATTGAGAGAGATAAAAGCAAATAAGGCCGTGGCGGTGGATAATATTCCTGCGGAACTACTGAAATGTTTAGGAAAATGTGGGAGGAAGAGGCTATATGGGCTGATTCGTAGTATCTATGAGGAAGGAATCTGGCCGGAAGACTTTGTGAGATCATTGTTAGTTCCTATTCCGAAAAAGGTAAAAGCAACATCATGTGAGGACTACAGGACAATAAATTTGATATCCGATGCAGGCAAAGTGTTTCTCAGGATCTTCAACAAAAGGATGGGTAGCAAGGCAAATTATTACTTAGGGGATGACCAGCTTGGGTTTAGGAAGGGGAGAGGTACGCGTGATGTCATCGCAGTAATGAGATTATTAATCGAGAGGAATATAGATTAGGAAGATGGAAGTCTGGGCCACAGCGTCTACCGCAAACTCGCTCACACCGACCGGCTCACAAAGGAGGCCATCGAGATCCGCCTCCAAAAACATTATTTTAACAGGGACTCGGGCTTCTACCTGAGCAACACCTGGAAACCAATCCTTAGAGTAATGGGGGAAACCAGGAACGACCGGCGGCCAATGGAAAGGCGCCCTGATACGCGCCATCCCACGGACCAGTCAAATGACAACTGATTGGGCGGAAAACCGTATATACTTATAGTATACGGGGAAAAAGAGGCAAACGGCTACTATCCCGCAAACGCTACCCTCTTTGTAGCCTTTCCTATTCTGTTGTTTTCACCCCAAAGAGGAGTTAAATCCTAAAACGGGGTTTCCGTATTGTTGTTGTTATGTTTCAACTATATATTTTATATTCATTCTTGTACGCTGTTCTTTACGGAAATAGAAACCATTAAAACTGTAGGCAAACGGCATTCAGAAGCCCTGACGACGATGACCGAGTCGGACGTTGAAACGTCGGCTGATATGGACGATACAACCCGGTGGAGGACCCGAGAGGAATTTACGCAGGGAAAGTTACTCGTTGTAAAGTCCACGTGTGCGCAATTTCCCCCCGAATACATTATCCTCTCGAGTCCTGTTTATCTCCCTGTTTCACTTAAAAATCGATTACGCCACTAAATCAGTCTGATGAGGGAGTTGTTTTTTAATGCTAGTCCTCACGCTATATTCCCACTCAATCCATTCGTTCCTTTCAAATCACTGGGACTATAGATGGCAGAGTAAATGAGTCCATATCGTCTAAAGCGGCTTGATTACACCAGCTATTTGTAACACTTGAGTTCTAATTCACTTTGCGGCCATTAGATGGCGGGCGGGTGAATGTACACATGTTCTTTGGTTGGAGAGGCCGTGATGGTGCACTCGGTTCTCCAGATGGCACCAACCTGCCAATCGCAGTGCCAAACGCCGAGAACGGGTGGCCAAGGAAAGCATGGCTCCACGAGTCATTGAGGATGTGCTTGCGAATTTAGGACGACGCAGTGCTGCGAAAGATAATTGCAACTTCCTCTTCGCACCTTTCGCCAATCCATCGTTCACACTCTCTGTAACCCTCATTAAACAATAGGTGAAAGATGTGAAGTGTAAAGGAGTGAAGACATGAAAATTACTAAAGCTGCTAAGGTAGAAATTTCAAATTATTGCGACTCAACTTATATTTCAACCTTACGACCCGATGGGATTGAAAACTAGAATTTGTTTATTTTTTTCGACTATTCGTTAAAACGTGTTGGCAGGTAGTGTTACGGAAAAACTGTAATAAAATCTACATCCTCTCTTGTGCTCTAATTATGCTGTAAATTTTACGCGTACGCCATTATTATTTGCAGCTGAAAAAATGCCCATAAAAGCAATATTTTTTGCAGAAATAACTGAAAATGGGAGCCAATGTGACAAAATACAGAAAACTCACGTCAGTTGCTAGTGATAGATTTAACTCAAATCCACTGTGCGAACGAATAGTGACTACCGTTGTTTTCACATTCAGATTTTAAGATTTCGATTTTTTAGATAATTTTTGTAAAAATTACATCAAATTTCAAAAAATATTCTCCGGCAGACCGATTGCATTGCCAATTAGCGTCGAAGGCAGAAAAACCGATAAGAAGCGGATGACAAGGTGCAAAACATTATTGAATGAACGTATTAAAAGAGTTATTAAATGTCCACAAACTTTCTTTCACAGTACCCAAGGTTGTGGAAAATTACAAACACTTTTAATATGGACTTGAGACAATTCCACGAAGTGAACCCTGAAAGTGTTTAGTATATTAAATGAACGGTTTGGCAACGGGGAGTTTTAGATTTAAATGAATGTGACAAGAAGGGCAAACGTTCCGAAGGGTTTTGAACCCTATGATTACACATTGTATAGAAAATACATGGATGGAATTATATGAAGAAGAATATTATTTACGAAAAAATCATTACGACTCGAATGCAAACTTCCATCCGTCCATTGCCCATCGCGATCTCCAATGTGGCAGTCTATTATAATTGTCTAGATTCCAGAAGACATTCTAAATGGAACATAAATTCAATAAATGAAGACTTGATCCGAAAAACAGAGAGTAAACAGATCACTGTCCAAACAACATTGAAACGAGTGAACCATAAACTAAATGGAGAACATCCGAACTGAGAAAGAGAGATAATTATTTTTTTTATTCTTCGGCTATCATGTAAATGTAGAAACGTAGACTTATCGGTTTCAGATAGATTGAATGAATAGCGCCACATTTCTAAGCTTCACCAAATATGACAAAACCTGACACATCACACTACGGCAAGACTTTCTTCACCGTTAACTCTCGTTATAAATGCCACAAGCTCAGAGAGTGAGCGAAAGAGAAACATAATTTCACAAACTATTGCTGAGAAAATATGGTGGAAAAAAGTTGTTTCAAAGAATGTCAGAGGAATTTAATTAGAATATGTACGAGGGTCGTCCGGAAAGTAGTACCCGTTCGTGCCGCATGAAGTGCTAACGACGCGAGTAGCCGCTGGACGAGGTCAGATAGCTTCAGTGGCTTGTCTGCCTTCTCTGAGCCAAGTTGCGTGACGCTAGCATTGCCTGTGTTGTTTCTGTGATTGTTTACAATGTTTAAAAAAATTGAGAACGCCGCCAGTTGTGAAGTGAGGGCAGTGATTAAATTCCTCAATGCAAGAAACGTTCGCCCATGTGATATTCATCGCCAATTAAAGGAGGTGTATGGAGACAATGTAATGGACGAGTCGTCTGTTCGGCGGTGGTGTCGCAACTTCAACATGGGGAGGGGGAACACACACGACGATGAGCGTTCGGGGAGACCGTCTGTCATTACAGACCAACTGGTGAGCTCAGTTGACGAATTCGTGAGGAACGATCGGCGCGTCACAATTGATGACATCTGTGAGCATTTTCCCAATGTTTCTCGAACAATTGTTCATGAAATTGTTAAACACCATCTGCATTATGCAAAAATTTGTGCCAGATGGGTCCCTCGCGTATCTCAATGAGCTGGCGGCGAAGGACTATGCAGCAGGAATACAGAAACTTGTCACACGTTATGACAAATGCCTTAATTTGCTTGGAGATTATGTTGAGAAGTAGTTTAAAGTATCCTCTTTCAAATAAAATTTTTTATGTTTGTTAATATTTACTTTTGTGTCTTTATTTCACGAACGGGTACTACTTTCCGGATGACCCTCGTATGTTCACGTGCGTGTGGGGGACGGTTGCTGCTATGAAGAGGTGTGAGGCAGAGTTTTTCATTATCACCGGTGCCGTTCAGCGTAAACGTATGAGGAGGAATTTCTTAAAGAGGCATGGGAAGAATAAGTGTTTGGAATGAAAGTGGGCGGGGAATTTGTAAAATCAGGTACGTTTGCTGATTATCAAGGTCTAATTTGACAGTCAGCCAAGGGGTTACCAGCATTTCTGATTGAATTGGAAAGTCAGTGCGATAGGTATGGGATGAGAATTAATATTAATAAAACAACCGGGTACCGGTTATATTTGATAAGCTATCAGAGGCATTTGGTGAGACATTTCGGGGCGACAATAGGGCGACAAATAGCGAGGAATCACCAAAGAAACAGCATACGGTGGTTATAATTTTGGGCGCTGGACCTCCAGAAAGGGGATTGGAACGGTTTCTCGAAGAAGACGAGATGAGTAGTTTCAGGTGCTGAGCAACCCCGCACGTTGGTGCAAACCTTGTTGCCTCGGCAGCCCTAGAGTCACCGTCGTCCATCGACACGCGAACCAATGAAAGTGGAACTCCAACGATCCAACACGCGCAACTAACAATGCAGCACGCCACGAAAAGTCTAGCACTCCATTCCTCGGGAGTGCGGGTGGTAAGAGGCTAAGGTCGGTGGGAGTGTATTTGCGCATGCGCGTACGTTCATAGCGAACACCATTTAAACCGAGGGGATGGGGAGGTGGAAATGAGTAATTGGTGGGTGGCAGGGGTTTGTGGGGAACGGGGCTTTCTTTCAGGAAAACCCGGGCTAAGTGGAAAAAGTGGCAAGAGGAAGGGGGTCAGGGGTTGTATCCCGTTTCCAGGCAGTGCTACGCGCCCAGGGCCGAAATGAGCGAACGAGGAGTGTCTCCGAAGGGTAATCTAAGTTTCCTCGAGTCTTTCGGAGTATGAAGACGACGTGGAGTGAAAGGAGGGAGGGAGTGGAAGGGGGAGCCTCCCGGGGCTTTCCGTCGGCCGAGGGCGTGTGGGTGGAAGGAGCGACGTCCAAAGCAGGAAGAGGGGTGCCTGGGAGGGAGGTACGCTGGAGGAGACGGTGCGGCGGGGGTGGGGAGACCGCGGCGCGAGCTAAACAAAACACACGAGAAAATGCGAAAGTTTTGTCCGGGCGCAATCGCCACAGCCTCAGGTGCTGGCAATGGCAACGGGACCAACAATACATGTATATGTATGCAATGGATCGGACACGACCGGATCGGGGTTCCCAATGACGTCCTGACATCGCATTTCATTCAAACGGGGTTTTCGAAGCGACTCAAGGAGAATAGAAGTTGAAATAACTTCTACTTCGAAAACATCGTTCCCAAAACGAATCAGGATTCGACCTTCATTCCCGCACGGATCTCTTTCCATTTCGTCCTTTGCTTCCGTGCGTCGTCGTTCCTGGAGAATTAACCTCAAGGAAACGAAACCACTCAATCAACAGTCGTTTGGCTACATTCTTCAAGGAAGCGTATGCATTGCGAGAGATTTAAAAAAATATCCATGGAACAGTAGCTTACAATGATGTGGCATAAAAGATGAGAGAAAAAGTAAACAATCAACTTGAAATAACCACGATAATCAACCCGAAGGAGGGTTTGATGGGTGAACGGTTAGAGCACGCCTAACATGCCCATTGGGTTGCAAGAGACGTCTTTTATTTTTAGCAGAATATGATAGGACGTCCAAATCAAGAGCGCGGATTTTTTTTCGTTATTCATTAAAGAAATTGGCGCAAGAGATACATAAATATTAATGAACAGCGTCTGCGTTGGGAAACGGGATGTTTCTGAATTAACAGCCTTTGACGAGGTACGTTTATAAAACAAAAACACTTTTATAATCCAAGGGCTCGCAAAGAAATGGCCGGCAATAATTCCACAGGTGAAAATGAATGCGTGAATATGCTGAAATCAAAGGTCACGATTTTTTAGTGCCACGCTGGTCACGAGGCATTCACTAAACTGCAAGTCTCTTAAATTCCATTAGGAAGCTTTTCGATCGAGAGGAATTCATTGAAAAAACACCCGCAGTTGCATACTTCTGCATAAACACATCCGCTTTGTCCCACAAGCCAAAGATCACAACCCATGAAGTTTGGAAAACGATGGGCGGCATTTCGAGCGAAAGCCACGAATGGATTCGAGAGGGCACTGATGACACAACGGTATTGGCTGGCCGAGATGGCAGAAGGGCCATAACCACCGTCTTCCATGGAGATATATTGTTCATATGACACTAGTGGGTATTCCATGGCCAGTAATTGGCTCAATAGGCTTAAATGTGTGATTCTTTGTCAATAATTTTCTCTTGGATCACTTCCCGCCAATATTTCAACCTTTCTTCGCCTGGCTATCGAATCACATTGGAAATCGGAGTGCGGTCTCTTGCCGTGTAAAATTGCACCGGTCGAACCTATTCAGTGAGGCACGAATCCTTCGACGCGGAGATGCATCGAAACGAGGATGAACAATGTAGGCTTATATCGGGGAAGAAGATCTGACTTCACTTTACATTTGCGAGGAGTAATGAGAAGAGGAAATCCTCCTTCATTCCGGAAATGTCGATTTTAAAGGAAGAAGTATTCTTGTTCCCCCAGGAGAGTACGCAAACACAAAGAAATTGGAGCAACCCTCAACTCCATGAAGCTAAAATCATCTCTTCTTACACAAACTACTTCCACCTATCGAATTGAGATTTCCTTTAGGCCTAGGCGAAATCATTACTAGGTGGTCCCTGAACTGTGCATGCCTCGTCCGAATCTTCCAAATAGACGTCGGACATATTCCTCTGTTAGATGCCACGCTAACTTGATGTATTCCTGGCAGCCCGTCAGAAATTCTTCACATACTACAATCAATTACTGATCATCTCATCGTACTCCTCAAAAAGCTAAAATACCATGACTCAAAATCCCATAACCCCAAATAATAGTAACCAGGCTGAGATAATGCAAACGCCGTGAATATATCATCATTCAAAGAAAGAGAATCTTCCTTATTCATTGTTACAGCTTATCCTTCTTGCCGCAGTGGTCGCCTCATGAGGTCGTCTTTCCAATGCGCCCTTCAACCTTAGGTGAGGAAACTTCAACGTGAGAAAATAGGTAGCTTAAAACTTGTTTAACTCCAATTCTTAAGCATGTCTGAGGACAGCTACATTGATGTGCATGTTCGATGATAAATGTGTACCGACTTCACTTCGGACGTGTCATATGTGATGCACAATATGCCAATGGTTAATTATCAGGCTATGTGTGAACATCATACCCAATTTAGGATATCCTAAATTGGATTTCATGTTCAACCAGTTTTTGGGATTTTTTATATGAAACCTGAAGGAGCAAAATACGCACCTTGAAATATCTGAGTTCCATCAAACTCCCTTCTTTCAGCTTTCGGATCTTTTACGAATTCTTAATGACATTTGAAACATTTCATTCACACAAATTACACCGCAGACAAATTAATTATAAAAGAAATCGGATCGATGAGAGGATCGTAATAAGGAATAATTGACAGTAGATGCGGCGATCTATGAAACGAAGGAAGAAAGACAAAACACACCTTTTAGAACGAAATGCAACATTAGACATTGAATGAGTATCGATGAAAAATGCCAACCTATTCCCAACGAATGCCATAAAAACATCTAATATATGAACTGATCTTCCTTATCGCTGAGAAATATTGAAAGGTATCTTTTTATATTTCCGATCGTATCAATCATTATTAAATTATTTAAATATGCATCGCATGACGAGGAAAAGTAAAAAACTTCGGCGACTTTCGGTAAACAAACTCGAGAGTCGCCAAGTGAAATGCCTAATCTTTCCGCAGGGGATCGCCTTTGGAGCGGAAGACCCTTATCACCGGAATGGTTGGACGCGATGGGAATCGTGACCTCAATTGGGGCGAGAGGGGTGTGGCCCCAAGGGGGAGGCGACACCCGCTGGCTGCTTCGGTGGCCGCCACTCATGAAATAATCGCCCCCGCGTCCATCGGAGTTGTTTCTAGGAAGGCGATGGGAAGGGGAGACCGCCCAGGGTTCGACGATACGAGCACAATTCGAACCCTGAGGAAGGGACGTCCTCCCTGACCCCTTCGCTTTCAACGCGCCCTCCTCCCAAGTGCGGGTCGCCATTTTTTCCCTCATGAAACGTGCAGGAATACTAGGAAACCTAATCTGTCGACCATTCCAGCAGTATTTTGCATGAATAATTTAGCGTATTTGCCATTAATCTCCTTAGGACAATTTCCACGCTTTGGCTAAAAGCGGCAACACAAACGCCCGACTAACATTCTCCCTTCCATCGCAGTCCATTGCCAATCAAAATGCTCTGCATTCATCCCTGCTTTTTGACCTTCTCCCAGCAACCCTCCCCCCATGCCTCCCACGCCTCGTACTTCACTTTTTGTTCTCCCTTTCGCACGTATTACTTTTTACAATCCACTCTCTCCACACACATCTCCACATGTCCCAAAAGTGTCCAACCCACGCTCATTCAGTCGCCTCAATGTCATGACCTCCGAGGAAAACAAACAGAGCTCCATTACACCAGGCATTCGAAACAAAAGATAAGCCATCTTGGCGTTGTAATTGCACACGTACTCAGTGACTCATTTGCACATATTCTGTTGGTCCGTCATTCATCTGATCTCCTCGCAGGCGAAATTATTTCCACCCTTTTTCGGAATTATTGAAATATAATAAATGAGTACTTACGCATTTTGACACTGCACGTCATAATAGCTGGTCGCGCAAAATAAAATTCACAAGCTTTATACGAACACTATTAACACATCTATTAAGAACTTGCGACGCACCCGCAACATTCAATAAGCCATTGAACCGTGGACGGTAGGATTATTTTTCTTGCGACTTAGTTCACAGTCAAGATGGTGCACACTGCAAATGTCTGCGCAATGCAGGTGTCACGACCTTACCGCAGGAGTGTCGTCTCCCTTAAAGATGGCATCAACTCTCTTGACAGAGTGCGCCGCAGCGTGTATGCAATCGGGCGGAGGGAGGTCTCAATTCCATCCTGCTCTGTCTTCGTTAGGCGGTCATTTGCCGACGCCAACCATTGGCTTTGAGAACGGGTCGGGATGATCTGGCACCACCAAGTCCACCAAGGGAACACGAGCCCATACATGTACAGGCCTGTATGCTCGGCTAACTTCCCCAGTGACAAAGAGACGTAACAGGCTTCGAAACTGTACTGCGCCGCCGCCATAGCGCTCGCTATAACGTGCGTGTTCCTTGGGGAAAACTAGGGGTAGCGAGGGAGCACCTAGGTTCGTGTTTTCACTGAAAAGATTTGCCAATAACTGGACATAGCAAAGAGTTTGTGCAGCAAGATGTCTCAAAGTATGCTCTATTAAAGTAACGATTTCATTTGAAAGGTGAATGCAATGCCCAATAATCTCCATAAACCTATTTTTCAGGCAAAGTTCACATTATGAACAGCCCAGCATGTTATTATCTGGAAAGTGTACGTTTGCATGCGGATATATTTTTGTTGTCTGGTACGATATATAGTATTAGGTCTTGCAGCTCTGCTTTGCTTTGCCAGCTTTACCTTTCTTAGCTTGATACTCACGAAAATGAATTGTAAAAGGAATTAGTGCAGGAATGCTATGAAAATCGACGAAATGCGAGGATAATAGAAATCTGAGCCTAAAATTCGTGCAATTATACATGCATTAACATTAAGTCTTTCCTACTTATGAGAAAAGGTATATGGGGACACTGATGTAACATAAATGTACATATACATGTATCCACACACATGCAGTTTAATTTTACGAAATTAAGGTGTATATATATATATATATATATATATATATATATATATATATATATATATATATATATATATATATATATATACCTTCTATAATTACTAACATATATACATATATATGATAAATGGCTCTTTTAAAATTAATATTTTAGCACACTTTTACATTTGTAATTGAATTGATTCAAGTGATTTTGCTCATTGAAATCCGGCATACGGCCCAACCCTGTGGCGTTATCAACGGCGAGGAGAGCGAGTGGTCGTCGGTACATATCCACTTCGTGCCCCCCCCCCCCATGGAATCCAGAGTCCGTCCTCTGCAGGGCCGTCACGTTCCCGCCACTCTCCTGCCAACCGCCACTTCTCGCACCCCTCACCCCCGTGCGTGCGTGCGTGCGTGTGCGTACGTGTTCTGCGTGAGTACGAGCTAGGAGGGGTGGACGGGAAAGAGAGAGAATTTGCAAACACCTCGGCGGGGGGTTAATTAGGGAACACATCTGTCAGATCATCTGTAATTCCGTGGAGAAGGGACTCCTTGCTTCTCCCCCTCCCTTTGCTGCGGAGTACACAGTGTTCCTGTGTGCGTGTTCCAGCCGGTGCGGGGGCGGAGGAGGGCAGGGTGAGGGGGTCGCTATTAATCGCAAGCGGGGTGAAAAACGTCAGGGGGAGGGTGAGCGAGTGGGCGGGCGGACGGGCTTGGTGGACGAATGAGGGTGAAATTCGTGGGACGGAGGCTTCATGGCAAAAGGAGGGAATTTTTTCGAATCGGAGTCTCGCAAAGTCTTGCGCAATTCCCTCTTCGCATCCATTATCAAGTGAGATTCACCGACCGAAACATATTTTTTCCACTCATTAAGGATATGTGCTCGCGGCAGGACTCGGGGGTTGGCAGGACTGAGCACCCTCCCCATCCAAACGCGACCCCTTTCCCGGCGAATGGACGCTGGGAAGACGACTCGAGCGGATAGAGGGAATGTATTCCCCTGCGAGTGCGTCGCCCAGGAATTTGCTTCATGGCCCTTTCTCAGATCACAACGCGTCGCCTCAACTTGACGCGGCTCCAGAGGAACCAACCCTCTTACCCTGCATCGTGTTCTCGCACGAGGCTTTCTGTTCATTCGGGAGCAGTCAATTAAGCATAAACGACAAATGACACGTGAACAGGAGCGGGCGCACTGGGCGATTGTGATCAGCGAGAGATGTCCCTCAAAGGGGCAAAGGAGTATCCCGCGAACCGCACGTATGCCACCGGAACCGAACGGAAGAGGATAAAATTCCAAGACTTCGAATTATTGCTTGGCATGATGTAAAATTAACGTTTCGGGGTCTTTTGAAGAATTATTCAAAATTTAAAGCCTTCAATTCATGAAAGTGCCTCCTTCGCATATTACAACCTAAAATAACAATGCTTTAATTATTATTACTACATTGTTTTAAGGTAAATGCCGCCGAACAAAATACCACTCAGCCGCGGCGTCAATAACGTAGGATCCGTGGAAACAATAATGTCCAAAAAGTCTAAACAGAGAGAGTGACGTGAGGAAACACATGGACCCATTGTAATGTTTTCAGGCAACTCCTTGGCCTCGTTTCTTATTGTGCTTCTTAATCCTGGGATCCAACTCATTGATTAAAAAGGAGATTACATTGAAAACCAACGAGCATAATCAGGCAATCAGCCAGAAATAATGACGCGAGATAAAATTTGAGGTGAAAGGGATGATGGGGCGATTAGGAAGTTGGTGACGGACGATGGGGGGAGGGGGCCGTGGCGACGGCGGGTCCCCGTGGAAACGAGCCAGGGGAACGCGAGATAAGGGTCACTCGCCTCAGGTCACTGATGAATGCTCGTCGATAGACACGGAAGAGCCGAGCGTTGGGGTTATGTGGGGGGGGGGGGTGAAAAGTGCACGAGTTGGCATAATCCGGCCATTATTGGGGAAGGCCGATCGAACCAGGCCTCTCGTCGCGAGCGATAAGGAGTGGACGAATCCGTCGTCGCTCCTGGGCGTGGACGTGCCTCCGGCGAAGCGCCCGAGTGACTGACGTCACGGAGAGCGTCCCGTGCCAGGGCATCCTCGTGTCTTAACACGCTGGGCCAAGGGCCAAGGCTCAAATTTCAATCGAATTCGAAGCATATTCGCGAAAAATGCCCCGGGGCCAAAAATACCAGCTTTCATTCCCCTAAACAAATAATTAATTGACACAGGAGAGAATGGTGGCATCTAGCGCCATCATTTAATGCGAGTAAACAACTGTGCTCATTATTAATAGCGGGAACAACGCACAATGCAACAATTGACAAATAGTGGATTCAATTTCACAGGCAATGGCTTAACAATGAAAAAATCGATCACTTCTGGGTTATCGAATAATGGAATTGTATTATATTAAATAATAATTGCATGGCAATGCAAAAATTCCATTTCTGTCGACCGAATTCCTCAGAAATTAATCCTCATTCGACGTGCGAGCAGGGAGCAGACGTGATTAAGTGTAAATAGCGTCTGCACTCAAAGAAAATTTCCCTGTAGGAAGAGCATCTTGCTAAAATGCTCCGTGATGCCTGTTTATCCAGCTTCTCTTGTAATGAGAATGCTTTCTTGTCTGAGCAGTTCGTTTGGTTTGATAATTAACTTTCAAAGCTAAGTTAATAATTAACGGCTTCTTTTTATTTTCAACGCTCAAAGTTATGCCGCAGCACTTTCTCCTCATTTCAACAGTTCTTCAAAATTTAAATAAAAATATAAACCATGGCTAGAAATCAAAGTAGCAATTCATTAGTACGAGCAGAGGTATACTAGAACTATCAGCGGCCAGTGTTGCGTAATTACAACTTGAATTTCCAAAGGACTATTCTCATTAGGACATTTCTCAAATCAGCATTGCGCGATTGGCGGGTCTGCCAATGAGGGGCGGCTATCCCACGAAGACGGAATAAGGAGTAGATGGGCAGTTGATCAGTTTTCTTAACATGCTTCAGACTTCTCAGGTTGCGCGTGGCGAATGGAGAGTCAGGATGGGCAGTTTTAGGAAGGTGTGTAAGGCAGAGACGTATGTCCATTATCACCCTTGCTTACCGATGTATGCGTGGAAGAAATGATTAAAAAGGTATGGGAAGAACTGGAGGTAGGAATGAATAATAGTTTTGGATTTTAAAAACTCAATAAGGGGTGAATATAAGCAGACTTCAGTTTCTCCGTATGCTAAAGGGTTGCAAGCACTGTTGAACGTATTAGGAAATCAGTGCGACAGGTATGGGATACGCAAAATGGTACATGCACTAACAAAGGTTATGAGATTTGCGAGAAAGACGAAGGTTAAATTGAATATGAAAATCGGAGCTGATAAACTGGAGCAGGTGGAATCTCGAAAGTTCTCTCGACCGAGATGGCCAACGTGATAGGGGCAAATTAAGGAGAAGAATGGTGGTAGGTAAAGAGGCTTTCACAAGGAGGATGGAATTGATGCCGGGGACATTGAGCAAAGTGTAATCACAAATTTGATGCGGAGCGTGGCTTTGTGCGGCGCGGAAACGTGGTCACTGAAGCGGGGCGATAGAAGCATGGATTGGGGGCTTTTGAGAATTGTGCGAGAAAAGAAAGATTGAAACGATAAAATGGATGCCATGGAAAATTAAAGCAAGAGTATTAGGCATAGTGATCGACAGATTTGGAATAGCGCGGGAGTGTTGCATTAGGTTGGTATGGAGAGGAGGACGTTAGGCCAGCTATTAATAGGTAAAGAAAAGAATATGAATTATTTATGTGATGGAGGGAGGCAGAATGTATGCTGAATTGAAGGAGGGCTAATTTTAGTGTATCTTGTATGGTGGTAGCAAGAAATGTCGGAGTGTTCGGCGTGCGTCGATCCTAAACCTATCTTAAAAGATACTTAACTAAATAGAGCACGTGCATTCTATTTTCAATCTCTTAAAGTAAACTTTAAGCGATTGAAAAGCTCCCTTTTGAGTACCAGACCTCCATGACGGAAGTAAAACCTTGCCTGAGTTACTATGGAGATGGTTACATGATTTAACTTTCATAATAATACTAAATACATTGACCACCTTCGGTAATAAGTCGTGAAATAATAGAGATTACTGATCAGTATCGTGGTTCATTTCTTCCGCAATGTAGCAGTAATTCTATGATGGCATAAGAATATTTTCTTTAGCATCCTACCGGTTAAGGCAGGTTTTGGATGGACACAGCCTATGCAATATCTCCTAACAACAAACTAAGCCCGACATCCGACAGCACAACAAGCCCCTCTACATCTCCGCATACTTCCTTTGTTCCGTCCAACATCCCTCTATCCTATTCCTGCCCCTTCCTTGCTTATCTAGCATTCTCCTCTCTTTCACAGTCTTCAACATCCCACTGCCGATCAAAACGACATCACCATCACCCGGATACCTCGATGTGCGGGTTCGAATCCCGGTCAAGGCAAACGATATTTATGCCCTGAAATTGTTGCATTGTAAGACACACATAGTGGACGGCCCCGTTAAAAGTTACCGTCACGGCATTTCCCGTAGCTTCTTGAATAATTGCATTGCATTAAAACATCAACCACATAAAGGCACAATATTGCGATAGTTATTTCCATACATGTATGGTTGGCAATATAAGCTAACTATCAAACCAAACTAACTACTCAGACAAGAGCAAAAAAGGAAAGAACAAGCATTTACAAGAGACGCTGCATAATCAGTTATCACGAATTTCTTAAGCAAGACATTCTTTTTGAAGGGAAATTTTCTTTGAGTGCAAATGCCATTAAAACTTAATCACATCTGCTCCCTGCTGGCACGTCGAATGAGGACTAATTTCTGAGGAATTCGGTCGGAATAAATTAAATGTAACAAGTTCCCCGCCGCGGCGATATCCAGGGTAATCTTCTTGAAATTTAATAACGCATAAAAGCCATCGCCTTGAAAATAAAAGTTTATAAAGCTCTCGATCGGATTGAATGAAGATTGGTGAGATGACGGAGCAGCGATCAAGGTGGGGTACCTCGGAGAGTTAGAGAGGGAGCCATCGAAGCATCATCGAGGAGGAGGAAGCCGTCGATGAACGGAGTCGAAATTCAGGAAACCACTGCTGGTGCCACTCTATCAAAATGTCCAACTGTGAAAGCATAACGGCCACTAAAACCTTTATGGAAAATAAATTCAAGCCGGCATCATAGAGAAAAACTGTCGAGGTTTGCAGCGCGATCGTATGACAGCACATATTATGCGAATGAAAAATAGATTTGGAAGTTGTCGCAACAGAACATCTTCCCTCCCTACTTCCTTCCCTTCCAACTGCATGATTTTATTTCAGACCCCGTAGAGGGTTCGTTGCTTGATTGTTTTCACCGCCACATGGCGCATTTTTCGAGATCTAATTGGCAATTACTCTGAACAACAGAGAGTAAACAATAATATTACTTCCCATAGGCGAGGCACTACAGGTGGCGAGATAATTCTGACGAAAAATATTGAGGACGAATTGGTTCATGTGGAAATCGACGAAATTCAGGAGCATTTTGAGATAAAATAAATTCTCGTTTAAAAAATCAAGTCAATCCCCAACCTTTCCTGATTATATAGATCGCAACGTCGTTTTATTTCTAACTTTAGCCTCAGAGGAGTGGAACGAGGTTACACGAGATGGTTTTGAGATGAGGGAATGATGATCGTGAGGGTGATTTTAAAAATGTAAGCAAAGGAATGCAAAACGAGAGAGGCATGGGAAAGAAGAAGTCGAATGAAGAAGGGAGAAAGGTGCCGGGAAAAAGTAGGATGAGACATGGATGGCAAGGTTATGGAAGAGATGACGAGAGGCTGCGTCGCGAGGGGGGGCAATTGGTCGAGGGGGTGGAGTGAGGAGAGGGCAAGGGGCGAGGACACGCGAGTAGAAGACGAGGGCGAATTATATTGGGAGTTTTCTGACTCTATCAAGACGACTGAGAAGTGACTGGTAAGTTGTTTTGGTTTTGACTTTCAGCTTCGGAAAGCAATCCCTAGGGACCGGAGAAGTTCAAAAGAGAAATTATTTCAGAGTTGACTTTCGTAGAGTTATGCGGTTTTAAAGAAAATTATTAATTACTTTGACAAATAGCAAATATTTGATGCAACCGTGATTTTCCCACTCTCGATGAAAATGACGCTGTTTCATTTAGACGAGCGGACGAACTGACGGAAAGACATCGCCATTCTGAAGAATTAAAATCACTTGGTTCACTTGGAATCTTAATTTATCCAATCGAGCTCGGTTTCGGAACTATGTTACATTTTCAAGGCGTTGATAACGGAAAATTGGTGATGAAACAGCGGGCGGTTAAATGCGATAGTGTTGGAGTAAACACCAAGCGATTTCAATTGTTGGTGAACGCCTCCACCAAGTGACCACGCCCAACAACATACCTTATGCTCATTGCATTATCTGCACAAAGTTCAGCCTAAGGGCGATTGCTTGTTTGAGGCGGGAATTTATGAAATCGATTCATTTCATCATCAAAAACTATGAACTTGTGATTCATCGTGAAGGGCAATAATTTATATATTGTTATCACTCAAACACGTATTAAACGTGATAGAAAAAGCGAAATTGCGACAGTTTTCTCGTGAGCGCGCATATTTAGGGAAAATAACATGGCGAGACATGAATAATACAAGGACAGACGTGCGCGACCACTGAATAAATACCCGGGTCGTGGCGAGGGTGAGGAGGATGGATAGGGCGGGAAGGGAACCCTAGCACCAATTACCCTAGAGTCACCTCCCTCCCCCTCGGGAAATTAATTATGGGGCCGTTTTCAAATGATATCCGCCCAGCGACCTCCCGCGTGCCACGTCGGAAGCGTGAATTAAAAAAAAACAAAATTATAAAACGAACTAAAAAGTTAAGAGGAGAGCAAAGAGAAGGAAAGCCTTTGGCTTTTTCCACTTCCCATGTCTAGGGCTCAAGAAGGAGGGCGGCGCGAGAAGAAGCGACATGACGGGCAACAAGAGGCGTGGGGGGGGGAGAGGAACAGGGGGGAGGGGGGGTGAAGAAGGAGATCCACTAAGGCCGAGATGGGCGTTAAAGAAACAACGGGGAGGCGAATGATCGAGGCGACGGGAGACACGCGCACGAGAGGGAGCTACGATCAATTACGTAAAACTTAAGATTTCAGTAAATATGCCAATAAAAAATGCTCAATCTTAACGGAACCTCCGCGACTCCAAGTATAGCCGATGCCAAACACCCTTATTTGATGCATAATAATCAAAGCATAACTTAAACATTAACATTCCTCATCTTTCAGGCGCAATTAAAATTACATCAGACGAAAGGTTCAAATCCGTCACCCTTCGTCGGCTTAGGTCAGCGGGCAATTGTCCGCCTCTCTCTCCTTTTCCTTCCATCCGGAGCCAATGACGCAATATTAATTGGGTCAAATTTGGGGCGTAGGGGCGCGTTCTCCAACCAAGCATCTGCCAACAGTAAACGCTGCTATGACGACTGATGAGGGTATTGGAACTACGGAGGCCTAGATAGGCCGCAGCGGGAGGAGAGGAGGGATTGGAACGGGTCGCGGGGATTAGACGGAGAAGGATAGTTTCTCCGTCTGGCTTGGACGAGAATAGTCTTGGCAGCGTTTGAGGGATTTCGCGAAAGCCAGAAAACGCCCCACTCCCGTCTCGCGCTGTCGTGCCTTTCCTCTTTTACCTTCTTGTTCCTCCGTGACCTCGGCACGGGCCGCGTGGAGCGATTCGGTAATCGCGTTTAGCTGTTCCTGAAAGGCTGGGAACCATATGAGACCATTTTCGCCGGACGCAGTGCTTTCACAGTTAACAATCGGAACAGCCGGCCCTGCTCGCGTCATGGCCATGACCTCGAGATGGAACGTGTGTCCATTCGTGCGAACGCTGACCATTCCATCACGTGACCCCTCTCCAATGGATCCGAATACGAACATATTTCCATCATCCATTTCGTCAAAAGACAATGCCTGAGGACTTTGAACGTGTGATTGAATGGGGATTCTAGATGAGATCGTGATGAGTAGGCGACCTATTGACCGGACCGCACCCTTTATCTCTGCCCTCGGCGGACGAGCGTCGCAAAGCGGTGTCCCCAATGATTCGATGTCCCCTTCCCACTTCCATTTCTGACGCCGACGGAATTCACATCGGCGGGATCACCACTCGCATTCAGCCCACCATTCATTCACCGTCGCTCGTTCCGACGCTTGTTTCAGTCTTTCGTCAGTTTCGGCCAATTTGAGTTGCCCCTGGCCAGCCTACGAGCATTCGCCGACTGCATTCCCTCTCTTCCTAAATGTTAAAAGTTAAATAATGCACTAGTTAGGACTTGAGAAACAGGAACGGTGTTACACTACCGATATGATATAACTGGACATCCACCACTACTTGCAATCTACCCCATAATTCACAGCTAGCTTGAGAAGATAGTAAATAGCATTAACATATTTTGTCAGAATCGCTGAGCCATAATGCCCCATACGATTAAGTTGGTCATGAATCCTTATCCCACAGTAAACTCTAACGTAGGTTTTAAATATAGCTTTTTTAATTGCTGAAGAAAACACACCTCAAATACAATGCATGCCAACCCTTTACATTTCCCTTAGGGTGGAAATATTGGAGAAAAAATATCATAATTTGCACTTATATTTATTTTTATGTGAAAATTTCATCTTTGACCATATTCGTTCCATAGAATTTTAATGGCATTGATACGGTGGAAATCGCACTGCCGAGCGTCCACTTTCCTGTGCGATACCGTCAGACTAGTGGGCTTTAGTCCTCGTCTTAGTTGCATTTAAGAAACATTGATAACTCCACTCGAGTCCGGCCGACTTGTGTCAAAGGGTGTGCCCCTAGAAACGACCCCTTCCGAGGACATCACGCTTCCTCGAGATCGTGGTCGGTGCATTTCCCATGATTACGAATTGACGTTGTCGCATTTTCCATCGCCAATACAGCATCTTCACTGCGGGAGATGCCGCAACAGTGTTTTTTAACGGAGTCATCCGCTAATATGCATTTTAATGCAACAATTTAAGAGTGTAAAAATCATTCGCCTTGACGCCTATCATTCACACATCGAGAGGTCCGGGTTCGAACCCGGACCTCTCGATATCCGGCCGAGTGCTTTGGCCGGTTAAGCTATCGATGCGTCCTCATAAATGCTGAAATTCTGCCTCCCATCTGGCTCTGAACTCTGAAGACTCCCATCCCGCCAAATTAGTCCGGGGAGAAGGTATGGTTTGCCCACCTCTCGCTCACCGAATGAAATATTATGATTCTCCGGGACTACGGGATATAATTCACTGGATTTCGTAGGCCACGCATTTCACACGCAAAAATATAATGCGCGGAGCCGCAAAAGACATTTTCCATTAGAAATGTTCCCCGGTCATTGTTCCCTCTAATTTTATATCCCAAGAACTTCGGAATTGTCCAGCGGGATCTCGTTTAAAAAAAAAAAAGTAGCAATAGAATACTCTAGCACTAATTACTATCCATGCACATCTAATCAATCCAAATAGCTGGCGTCCTTCAGGGTAGCATCTTAGGCCCTTTCCTGCTTATATTTTTTATATTAATGATATCACCACCAAAATAAAAAGCAATCGATATAAGGCTGTCTGCAGACAACACTGCATCTACAGGGAAATAGCAAACGACACGGATTACCAAACACTAAAAATTGTCTTAAACAAAATTTAAAAACGATTAATGGAATTAGGCTTGAATTTAATTAGTAGAAGATGAACTTCTTAAATAATTTTTAAAAACACGAGCCGACTTCATGAACTTACACACTCGAAGGTGTTCGGATAAAGGCTGTAGACCACGTAAGACACGCGCATGTGTTCATCACATCCGACCCTTTACGGGGTAAGGACATACGCCCTGATTGCGGAAGGGCCCTGAAGAAGTTAGCATTCATCAAACGTACAGTTGGAAAGTACAGCAATTAAAATGCGAAGAACACGTGCTATTTTACTGAAGTAAGACCCAACGTAGAGCATGCGGCGAGCTTACATATAAATCCACCTGAAGAAGCCGCCAGATTGCAGAATAGATCGCGAAGACTCGGAGCAGGATATGACCGCTATTGCAAAGATGCCAATCGCGTGGTGCTGCATCCGACCTATAAGAGATTATTCACACCCCAATGGCACGGTCACCAACGGCACAGTCCAACATCGTCCCAAAATAAGAGAGCTAGACTACCGAATGAATTGGTTCAATAATTCGTTTTTCCCGCGCACTATTGGCGACAATATCTTAAAGGGTAAACACTCAGACGGAGATGGCTGAGCACTGCATTAAAACAGTAAGAAACAAACAATGAAAGTCCCCCTCAATATGATTTGAAGGTTGGTGTCCTGAAACCCCCCGCCACACTCCCTTGGGCCCTCGGGTGGTGGCTTGTCGTCTAACTGAATTCCTACGGCTATTTCATTTCTGAATTATCCGTTCTGCAAGAGTAAAATGCCATTTGGTAACTTGTGATTGAGTTGCATGTAATCCAGTCATTTTAATGGATTTCCTTATTTGTCTTCATGATGTAGTCAGAGGAGTTAAGAGTGTAACATTCGTAGCGTGAATTTTGCATGTATAATGTGCGTTCGGCCCCTTCCACGCGCCATTTAATTGGGTCACGTTGTGACGTGTGTTTGTTGAAGTATTCGATTAGATGAAGTATGGCCGGTGACCTAACGCTCCCTGCTACAAGTACTTACAACGTCTTGCGAGGAGGAGTGTATTGATGTAGATTTTCTCGCTGCATATTCGGCTGTTGGCCTCATTAATTTGAAACGATAAACTAACCATTAATTTAACATTTAAATATTCCACGGCCCACACATATTAAATCAATTATCTTCGAGGCGAACATTCTTTTAATGTATTTTCCCTTCTCTGAGAAGTTGGTAGATTCGAAGCTCGTTGGTTGAGGCACGACCGCCAGGACTTTATCGGATATGTTTTTCACTTAAAAAATTATTTTTCATGATGAGTTAAGAATTCTGCAGTCCAATCAACCAAAGAATGACTTTTACTTTAGTATGCCATGTTTTTGAGAACGGATTGAATTTTTTGAGCTGCCTTTTGTTCCCTTCGCTTTCATCAAGAAGTCAATAACTTGCTCTTCAGATGCTCATGGGTCAGCGAAGGAGAAAGGATGGCTTCTCGTTCATAGACAGGTAGGAAGTAAACGTTTCTCAACTCCATTTCACCCGTCATCATCAGGCATATTCAATCGCGCAATAATCTTATTTATTGCGAAAGATGAAGCGACCAATCGGAATTCAGCATCTTATGAAATTCATTTATTTTCTATTAACGCATACCACTGATGAAGATTTCACCCTGGAACGTGGCGAACCCTCGTCTTCCCATGATGCCTCGCTCGTCGCACACAACCCCGCAAAACTGCAAATGCCGGTATTCAATGATTCGGCGCCCTCGGATCCTCCGGCGAATCCTCCGGTCTTCGCTCCCAGGCAGTGCCCCCATTGGCGGGCGGGATGAGTGCTAAGCACGGCCGGAGAGAAGTCTTTGCAATTGCGAACGAACCCCACCAAGAGTTGGGACTAACCGGAACCCATCTGCCAATCGGCTGGCAAAAACCCCACCCCCATATCCCCCGACCTCACCCCCTCCCATCGCTCTTGTCTCTCCTCGATCCATTCACGAGGGTCGGCTGGCGCATCTACATCCATGCAATACATCGCAAGCCACTGCAAGGGCGTGTGGCGGGGGGTGTTAAGTCACCACCCGTAAACTAGCATAAAATCACATGCACAAACAAATCATGTTACCTCGACACAAATATTAATTTGTTCTCGCACTTGACAAACCGTTATCATACGACAGAAAGTACTAACATGCAACAATATTCAATAATAGGATACGTATAATCAAATCATGCTGTGGAACTATTAAAAAGATGGGCCTATTAAATAAAAAGAACAACATGCAGGAAGAAACATGAAGGGCATCGAGAAAATATATACACTGCCAATTCTAATTATCTCCTACTTGATTGCTGTCATTTCTATTATGATCTCTCATGGTTCGAGGAAAAAACGACATTTTAAATCTATCCCTACAATAAATCTCCCTGATTTTGCGTTGGTGATTTGATCTACCATTGCAAGTAGGGGCCGGTAATACTATGTTCTTAACATCCTCAGATAAGTTACCTGCCCCAAATTTGCGCAGTAAATTGAAGGCAGGTAACTTATTGCTGTATGTATTGCTGTACTGTATTTAAGCCAATGGTGAACTAGTGGCTCCCATCCTATCTAAAAGATGGGAGCCACTAGGAGCTCGCATCAACGCCACCTCATCACCATTCGAGCTTTGCCCCCACTCTTTCTTTGCCCGCAAGAGTGCCTCGCGGAGTGAGCTAGCACATTCAAGGCCATGGGGAGGTTCCATCAGGGAGGGCGTCGATTGTGGAACATTCTGGCGGACGGGTACATCATATAAGTGAAACACTGCATTCAAGGTCGTGGCATCGCCACCGGAAAGAGTGCCCTGCTCATTGAACAAATCCCAGTGAACATGCATAGTTTTACTCAAGAATATCACCAAGGCCCTTTCGTCCATACATGCAGTCGACGAACTAAGATTAAGACACTGCCTTACGCAACACCATTCCACACATGTAAGGGATATGCTGCATATTTAGCAAATTCTAGTGCGTAGGAAATACATTAACTTGCAAACATCCATTCTTTTATGTGATAAACCCTCCACCCGTTTTTCTTCCATCTTCTCTTCACGCCAGAAAATGATGTGATAGTCGACAAATAACGCATGGCGTGGCATCGTTCAAGCTATCATGAGTGGAAGAACTGATTTAAGTTAAAGATTGAGAGAATAATTCTCCTTGAGGTTTTCCCAAGAAGATCTGCAATGCAGATAATTACGCCGATGGTGTTTTAGATTGAAGCTCTGGGAGATAACCCCAAAGTGTTCAGCATTTTCACGCTCAATAACCACCCCCTTGGCCATCACCGCTTCCCACTTATGGAATAAATGAAAAAATATTGCACCTAAGAATACCGGACGTTCATGTAGGATTTGGAGTTTTCGCGGCGAATCCTTTGGGTGGAAGTCTCTCGGTGTCCTTCTGTGGGAAGAATCCACAGCGGAATTCAGGGCTGCCCTGCCATAAATCTCCACAATTTTGGGGGGAATATCGAGTTTCCTCAAAATATTAGAAACCATCCATCAGGCACCAACGAAATCGAGACATCCGACGGTGAAGTCAAGAGACCAGATGGGACTAGAAACACCAGGGGTCATAGCCAGTGAATTCTACATCGGCGAGAAGGACCCAACGATCGAGACGAGATTAAAAGGGTCATCTCGGACTGGGTCAGCAAGACGAGTCAGCAGTAGCCAAGCACAGCATCGGCGACAGCCACGTGATTCACCGAGAAGAAATTAAGTTCCTCTGCCGATCTCAAGGAAACTGGGGTAGGAGTGCAGAAGGCGATATTCAGATCCCGCTGCATCGGAGCCACACGGACAGAGACAGCGGTCGCAACATTGGAAAACTTCGAGTCCACTTTTTAAGAACGAGAGGGAATAAACAGCCAACCAGGAAACGCCGAGGGGAAAAAAAAGCCAACCGACAAATCAGCAGCCACCCGACCCAATGGAAAGCGAGTAAACTTGCGCGGAACGACTCTTAAAAGCTCTGGATCCCTGAGGATGAAGGGCGAGTCGCATATCGAAACGTTGGACATGAAGAAATAGATGAGAGCTGTTTTCCACCAAAATTGGACGCTCGTCAATACTAGATTGAAAATTGCATAAAATTGGACCTATGCTCTTCATTTGATCAATGCTGAGAGCGCAGTTATTATATTCACTTGATGGAAGTAAAAAAGATCTCAAGGATTAATAATCGCTTAAAATTATTCAACAAGTACAATATACAGGGTTCGTCCGGAAAATAAGTGTACTGACTCCTGGGCTGGGCGCGCCGCTCCAGGCGCGCCCAGCACCGCTCTGACGGGCTGCGATTGGAGGGGGGTATGTTGGCAAGCGACGCTGAAAAAGGCAGTCGGCTCTGAGCTGTGGTGTAGTGAGGAGCTCTGTTAACGCGAACCTCCACGCTTCGACCCACGTCACGGAACGCGATGCCGAAGTTTTTGGAGCAGCGTTATTCCATCAAATTTGCGGTAAAGCTTGGGAAATCGTCTACCGAAACTGTCGGTATGATTAACCAGGCTTACGGGGAGTCAGCCATGTCCAGAAACATGATCTTTCGGTGGCACAAGATGTTCGTGGAGGGCAGAGAAGAGGTCGACGACGAGTCTTCGAGAGGTTCCCGATGATGCCTTCGCGGGAGCGTTCCAGGACTGGGAACGCCGCTGGAACAAGTGTATCGACTCACAAGGGTCCTATTTTGAGGAATATTAGCTTAAGATATGTAAAAGTGTAATAATTTTTTTTTCCTGAGCTCAGTACACTTATTTTCCGGATGAACCCTGTATGCTTATTGCTAAATAAATATGAGGCACTACGAAATTGTTGATGAAGAAACTTTATTAAATTTATGAACTTTTCTCAACAGCTAATCCCTCCTTTTAAAGGTCCTCGTAAAATTAAATGTACATGACTTACGTAGCGAGTAGAAACAGGAATGACGATTTTTGCCAACCTAGTATGCCAGTTTATGAGAGCATACGAGTATAAAATTTAGCAATACGAAGGGCATGGAAGGGAAAAGGGTTCATTTAAAAAGTACTAGTTAGGCGTTCCCACTCCAGATGTGACAGTACGTGTCTATCAAAGATCTCATTTCACTGAAACCGAGTGTGCAGGGCACGAATGACTTCATTGCGCTTGGCCTGCCACGCATAATTCGTGCATCGCATGGCCCAACACTGAGCCATGCACGCTTGCCTTTTGACTCCTACAAATGCATTAAGGAGTTTGTAATTACAAAAACAGATCAACTCAAAAGTATCTATTTTTCGGGAAAATTGTAAAGGGAAAATCCACATTAATGGTGCAACAGTGGGACAATTGGGTAACTAATTTAATATTGAATGGATTTACTGCTGAGATTCAAATGCAGCCACGTTGGAAGATGAACGATTTTAGTTCGACATCCTTCTGGAAACCATAATGATCGTCATTGGCATACCACCGGTCGGTTTATGGATGAAGACAACCTAAAAACTTGCACAAAAACGTATTAAATACAATTATTTGTCGATATATATGAATGAAAATAGAAAATCGACGGTGTTGGATCATCGAATTAACAACCAGAAAAGTTTATTGCCTTGGCATTATTTTTTTGCCTATTTTATTCTAGTTACAACTATATGTCTCTCATCTGAAGCATGTATCGATTGGTGATGGCTTCTTAACACTATTCCTGCTTCGCTGAATTACAAGTTTCCAATCTTTGACGTCTTAAAAGGACGGCGGGGATTAATTATAGAACCTGCACGTGGTGCATATGAAAAGGTGGCTGAAAGTTGGATTGAAAAATATTATCAAAATTATTTCAAACTGAAAATGAACATTTGAAGACAAAAAAAACAATGAAATTATACTAATACACTACTGTCCACTCGATAGTAATAATGATCATACAAATCGAAACGCTTCCCTCCATTTTCCCACGCATTTCTGCAGAGATTGTGAAAAGGAAATCCGCGATAATATCAGCAAACAATTATAGATTATTCCAGGAATGTAATAAAAGTTGAATCCTGAGGTTTATCTGATTTGTATGATTTAATTACGATACGTGCTGTCACTCGCTGAAAAATATTGATTCCCCTGTCCGCTGTTTGAATGGTGCTCGTTGAGGTGGCATTTTATGAGGTTTTCGCACACCAGCGCCTCCTTCGGGTGCACGCGTTGGTGCGGGAGCGAATGTGGTCGATGCGAGCCATGGTGCTGGGCGAGGACGGACGGAGGGAGTTTGGCTTCGCCGGCCGATCGGCGGGGATTGGTTTCGGGGGAAGATGAGGAGGCCGAAAAGGGTGGCGAGGGAGAGACTCCGCCCTGGACCGTCTTCCTTGGGCTCGGGTTTCTACGCCTCCACACGGGCACCGACCGCCTCACCCAACACCACCCCGACGACACCGCCGCACCAACCCGCCCGGAGCACCTAGGGCACCCCATTGAGTAGCGAGATCTCTTCCTTTCCGAGTGAAATATTCAGTCACACCTGACACTTATAAACATCCAATACAGAATTATTCAAGCATGTTTCATAAACTTAATGATTTCAGATTCACAAAATTGTGATATCTCATTTTGAAACGTAGAACGAAAAAACTCTGTTGTTGGTAAAAACATGAATGCGGTAGTTTCGGTATCATCTCATTGGATACATCCTTATGCTCGTCAAAATGCCATGGAGTGTGATGACACCAGTCTCATCGAAAAACTAATACGATAAATTCACAGCATTTAATATTTAATCCGCGTGCTTTATATTTGTTTGGGAAACTCGAATTGGGCGACAACTCCGACCAACCAAGCGAGCCACTTCTCGCCCGCACGACCAATATGCCCCTAAGGCCATCCTCGAAAGGGCTTTCCAATCTTTAAATCCCAGAAATAATTCACTTCGGCGCGAAATCCATCGAGAAGTGACCCTGGTGTCGTGAGTGCGTGAAAGAGGGGCTGAGGAGGGGTGAAGTCTCGTGCACCACAACACGCCACCGCAAACAAAATAATTTATGCTCAAACCGATGGCGGAGATCACGATTTTCCATGGTACGAAGTCGTTTTATCCTTGCTTGCTTCCAATAATTGTAAACATGGCATAAGCCATGCAATCACTCTGGATTCTGTTTCACACAGCGGCAATGGTGTGACCTCTGCGCCAATTTGGGTTTGGCCACCCATTAAAGCACAGTGCTTTATATCACGGGTGCAAAAGGTGAAAATGCAGACAAATAGAATTCCTTGCACCGAATTCAGACGACGGACTATCGTTGCGAAAAAGTAAATTTTTTAAAAAGGTTCTACTTATGGCAAGAACATTGATTCTAAAGGAGATTAGCCGGTGATTATTCATTTCAATAGTTCGCTTAATCTATTATTAAGCGATAGTCCTGCTCGTAACGTCTTTCCTTCCCGATGCTTCTAATCCGTGATTTCTAATAACTTCCCTTTCCGCTCGTTATGATTTGTCGATAAAGGGACAGGTTGTTCTTCAAAAAGCTCAAATCCTCCGGACACTGGGACACATGATGCCATGGGCGCTGTTACTTGCCTCGCGATTGAAGTCTGTGGATGAGAACAGCTGGGAGCATCTCATCGCGCTTAAATTGGAGGATGATAATCGGCCACTTCACGCGAATGCACCGAACGCCAAATGACTAGGCATTCGACACTGAGGACTGACTGAAGACGCCAACTCACCTGCGAACGAAGATAAAGGAAATCATAAGCAAAACAACACGCATCAAATGAAATGGACCGAATGAATCATGTGTCAGCAGTGAGAGAATTCAAATCAACGACTAAATTGCCCAAAGTGGATAACTAGGTTTTCTTTTCAAAGGGGTCGAGGAGGGAGGGACACGTCCCCATGAGAGCACAAAAATGAGCCATCTCCGACAGTTAAGATTAAGTCAACAACATTTTTACCCCCTTTGGAGTAAATAATTTGAAATGTAAAAGATGTCGCAGAACTTCCTTCCTCCAAAACCACAATTCTAAAGGCACTTTTTAATTTTCTTGCACGTTTTACCACTGAAATTCGGCACGCTAAAAAAAGTTTTCAAAAATGTCTTCTTTGTTCTTTATACCTATGAAATTTCGTCATTTGCATGGACCAACGTGTTGGAAGAAAAGTGAGTAATAATAACTTCGTAACTTCCACTGACTTTTAATTTCAAAAAACGACCGGTATCGTCGAGAAGTTGACATCGTCAGGTGGACCTGATGATGTCGACTATTGGACGAAACCGGTCGTTTTTTGAAATTAAAAGTCAGTGGAAGTTACGAAGTTGTTATTTCTCACTTTTCATCATCAAGCTCCATCAAGTTGAGCCGAAAATCATGGAATTCGGGTTGGAAGAAGTTATAGTTTCAACATATTTATTCATTTTATACTAAGACACCAAATTTACCAATCTATTGGGAGAATAACTTCTTTGGATAAATGAAAGAGGGGGAGCGAAACTGTATATAATAAAAGAAGGCGGCTGAAACGGACTGCTGCGGCGATGGTGGATGCTTTGGTGAGGTGAGATGACCAATTCATTCACCTCGCTTCAAATTTAAACTTCCTTCAGCATGTATCCGAATTTTTACGTTCTTTTGTAGTTTTTTCCTGAATAATTTTCTCTTTTCCCTTCCTCCCCTATATCCACCCTTCACTCAGACCCTTCCCACGTGGTGCTCGCACACCCTGCCACACACCCTTGTGGTGGATCGCGGAGGATTTCCGTCGACGTACATGAGAAGCGACGGTGAACGCGGAAAAGAAAAATTGTGAATAGTACTCGCTCCCACTTGCAAGTCAGAGCCCTCACGAAGACAATGATGGCTTTTCCATTGGCTCGCATGCATAAATACACAACCCAATCTTAGGCAGGTGGCTACCACCCGGACATTCGCAGACGGCGATTCCGTTGAAGGGCCGGCGCCTTCGCCGAGTGCTTCCCGGAGATGGTTCGCTCCCCTCCCCACCAAACCCTCAGGCTCACCCCTCGCACACCCACACACACACAATGGGCGCCCGGCCCTGTTGGAATACGAGACGAGGGTCCCCCTTCCCCTCTCCGTAAGACGACCCCTCTCTTCGGACTCCCTCTCTCCTTCCTCCTGGTTCTCTCCCCCTTCCCCCCACCCGTTCACCCCCCCCCTCCGGCCCCTCCCTTCCGTCAGCTCACATGTGCGCTGCTGTTTCCTCTTCATTCGACGCGGTCCCTCCTGCTCCTCCCGCCCCCCCCTTCCACCTCAGTGACCACGGGAGACGCCGAAAGCCACTGTCGTACCTGAAGCATGCCCATTCCGTGAAAACCTCATTCTCAAATGTGTATTAACATGTTGACATATCTCTGACGAGTTCCACTCACACACAATAAATCCTCTTATAATTTTTCATTCAATTACGAAGTTTGAGGGCCTGGAGGGTTTTGCCGAAGGGGAATATAGCAACTTTGCGTTTGCAATTTAATTCAAATGAAATGCATACATCAGTTTACGAGCCCGTGCCAGGAGGAGCTGTGGTTTTCAAAATTGTTTCATTACAAATAGAAGTAATGAAAAATGTTAAACGAGTGCTCATAAAAGTAAAAAGGACGTGGAGGCAGAGTGAATGTATCACAAATACCGGCTGGTTAATACATCACACACTCAATACGGTTTTGAAAAAATTTAAAATCTCGATACAAAATATAATAGTCATAGCCATAAAAACTTTTAAAGAATAGATAATGATTTAGTCAAATGTGTCTGCTTGCGACGACCTTCTGCAACGACATCGCGACGATTCCCCAACCCCCTTGCAGAGTAGAATTGGCACCAGCAGTCTATTATTTCCTATTCCCATAAGTGAAATCCTCCCTCAAAGGGCACCACCATGGGACCCTCAGTACCGTCAAAGAAACTTGCACGCGTACCCTTAAGGATCTTCCGCCTACCAGGGAGCCTTAGAGTCATGGAAACGTCGCTCTGGCAAAAGTGTGTCGAAGCTCAAGCGATGTACGTACTTTGAAGAGTATTAAGGTATTGGAGCAATTGCTGAAATAAATCTCAGTTTCTGAAACTTTTCCCGATACTTTTGATACAAAAAATGCCATAATTATGCATCTATTGTTGTCATACATAATCAAATCATTATATGTCAATTTAGGTACGGAGCCTAGTAAAATCACGCGTCAAGAGAAAATCTTTCAAGTCAACCTAAATTTCTGGTAGATTCGGTCAGCAAGATTCTATGCTTTATGAGAACCCATCCGGAAAATTTATCTTTCGGGACATCCTACGCCCATCCATCTATTCGCCTCTTTTAATGCGAGGAATAAACTATAGGTTCATCATCAACATAGTCTTTCTGCAACAACCCATGCGTTTATCTCCAAAGATAAATTCGTCAAGAGTCAATAAATGATGTAATGATTATATCAATGCATTTCGATCACTTTACGAAGCCGCCGAGGCGATCGCTCAAAGGCGATCGGTGAAATCGAGCCCCTAAAAACAGAAACGAGCAAATTGATTTCCGTAGATAACATTTATGCTTATAATAAATTGTATTTATTTTCGGTAGTGGTGTTTTTACAACAACAGATCATAAAAAAGGCAACAGCATTGCTCCAGCCTGATCAGTTCCACAGAGACTCATCGTAATAATTCTCGAATTAATGAATGCCGACGAATCACTTCAATTTAAATGGGAGTTTTTCAAATCTCCCTAAAAATACAGTCGTTTCTGCATTACCTTCCCTATCACATGAACCAAGTGACGTAAGCTGTAAAATGCCACCGCATATTGTTCCAAAAAAACTTCCGAGCGATCCTATTGCCGTGACAAACTGACGCAAAGGTCGCTATAATCCCCTTGCTTCAATGGAATAAGGAAATGCGACCTTTAAGGAGTTAATCGTCGCGAGGAGCGGGGATAGAGGGATATAGTGGCAAATATCGTCGCAATCTCGCCAATGCTATTGAAATAATTGCACTCACCGTGGTAAGCTTAATGAATGCCCAAAGAGGGTCGCAATGGAACCATGGCGATGGAATTGAAATGAGTGCACCAGACATTAGCAAAATATTCTTAGTAGACATTCTGCAAGTGTTCCCGATTTTTCCACCTGCAAAAATTTCCAGTTTTCCAGCTTGTTTTGGAAGCCCAATCAAAATAAAGCGTCTATACATGAATAACAACGGCTCTCAAGAAATCGGATGCCCCGGAGGACTTCCAAATGCATTTACAACAATGAACGGGAACACCAACTAGATTTCGCCTTTCAGTTATTTACAGATCCATGTAAAGAAGTTACACTTATTTTCCTCGAATATAAAAATCGCAATTACTCCACTACTGAGTCGAACATTGAACTGATAGTGCGTATGATATAATCAATCTCATCATAAAATTCTAAGCCAAATGGAATATATAGTATATCATATAATGATTGATGGGTTGACGAGTACGGAATATTGTGCATTGATGAGCCTAGCACTCTTATCCAACAGGGAGCCAGGGAATACTCCTCAATGAATTGCAACTTTTCCATACCCTCATACGGTTCACCCTCTATCCGTTTCTTGCCGAAACGAGTAAATATGAAACAGAAACACCACATTGAACAGTACGTGCACCGATTATATATGTCCATAAAATTTATCCCTAGACACAAATATACGTTGTTTTGGTCTATGTATAGTTATAAATATGTATGAGGGGAGGCGACCGGTGACGCAGAGTCATCGCGCATCGGATTACTTCTTATTCCGCGTCCACACACGCAAACATGGGCGAAGGGATCTCCCTCGAAGCTTCAATTCGGAGCCCTCGAGCCAAGTTGTGTCCATCCTTATTATAAAGTTTCCGCAACTTCGCCGTCGTTATCCATCCGATCGGGTTAGTACCTCCCTCGTCTCTCTCTCTTTTCTTCCGCCCGCCCCGATTCGCTTCACTTTTTCTCCCGCCCCCCGCCCCAGGGGGGGGGGGCGGGCAGCACTTCTCCGGGAGACGTCCCCACTCCCCTCCACCCTCCCCCGCCCATTCCGAGTGGAGCGGAAACGAGAAGGAATCGTCTTCGTCATCACCATGGCCACCCCTCCGCACAACAGCCTCCCCGGCTGCAATTATGGAACTACCGCGCGCCGCTCTCCTCTGAGAGATGAAGGCCCACTTCACGCCGCAAAAGCCGGCCCTAGCAGGGAGCGGGAGGGGGAGTCGTCGGGAGAGAGGGAAGCTGCTGAGTTTGATACGCTGGAGATCTAGGGTTAAGAGAGAGAGAGGGAAGGGTGGGGCTGAGGGCGGGAAGGAGGGTTGGAGGCAGGCCTAATCTCTTCTGATAGGAGAGTAGGAGGGACATGGAACTTCAGAAAAGAGGCATTAGGTGGCAGGCGAGCAAGTTCCACGCTAAACCGGGGCAGAGCAAATACACACACACACACAACATACACGCCCACATTCACAAACTCCCAATTTCCTGGATTCCACTCCCACTTCCCTCCCTCCCTTTCTCCTCTCCCTCCCTTTCTCCTCTCCCTCCCTTTCTCCTCTCCCTCCCTTTCTCCTCTCCCTCCCTTTCTCCTCTCCCTCCCCCAGTACATCATCCCCCATATCCCTCCCCCATTATTCACCGTCAGCCCCGCCTGCGGTCTATCATATCCTCCTGGGTTGGCCCGAAAACAAGCCGAATCATTTCGCGTCATACTACAGACTGTCGGTGTTGAGAGACGGTGCATTATTAAGATTCCGTAAGCGAAAGATTTTAATAGCATGCTGCCAAACCGATTAGAGTGTCAATTGAGTGGTTTCTATAAATATGAAAAATGTTATATGTATATATATATATATTTCCTTGTTAGGTACGTTTCATGATTATGGGCTTCATCCTCAAGATGGGATGGGAAATGTATTCGGTCAAATGACTGCCGGTACAGTTATTAGTGTGGCGAGTAAATATACTCGAATAGAATATTCCAAGCAAGAACAGTTGAAAAACCCAAGCCTACAAGTTAGAAAATAATGCAAGTTCTCAATTACAAGTAATAGAGTATGTAAGTTAAGGAAGTGGAAAAATCAAATGAGATTTGTCGTTCAAAGGGCATGAATATTTTGCAACTATCGGTATTAGCGGTGGCAAAAGGGACTCAATGATGCAATAAACAAAGAAATCGCAATATTTCGCAGCTCTTAATTCTTGAGCACTTATTATTTGGATTTCCGCATAGAAACAACCTGGTTGCTCGTTATATTGGCAGTGTGCTCTTTCAATTTTGCGACTTAAATAATAAAAAGCGGGGATTCGTGCATTGCTCATGCACGATGAAGTATATATTATTCCTTCATCTTTGAAAAATATTGATTGAAAACGCTTAGTAGTTCGCGTGTATCTCAAATTATACAAAACCATCCGTCACTTAAAACAAATAGCATGAGGATATTGACATAAATTCGGGTAGCTATGCACAAATATGGGAGAAATGCTGTGAGAAAAATTAAATTACCGAGTAAGGAGTTTATCAAGCGATTGCAACACGGGTATGACCATGTAGCGCGGAGGAGGTTTCCCTACGACTAATATCGAATGATGGGATCATATGGCATGAGGAGGCGACTGGGATTACTGAGGCGATAGTAAGGGAGGGATTGGAAGACGAAGGTAAGCGAAATAAGAGACTAACGGGGAGAGAGGGAACCAGTACGATTGGACAGGGAGAATCAGTGCAAACGAAAAAATGCGAACATATGGAGAAAGGGATATCGAAAACCACCAAAGAAACTATAGGAACAGTGAAAAGAAAAGGACAGGAAAACGATGGATTACTGGTGGGATGATTAGGCATAAAGATGGCGGAGGGAGATGAAAGGATATGTAAAAAAACAGAAAGAGGTAAAAGAAAGTATGAATAGTGGAATAATAAACGGAGGAAGGAAGTTAATTTGGCAAAAGGTGCGTGGTGGAAGATGCAGGGCGATGATATGGAATGTTTGCATAAAAACTGGTCTGCTGTGCAGGAAAGATCTATCAGGAAGTAATAACGAAAACTCTAATCCTTCACTTTAAAGAGTTGGGCCGAAAAATTGCTGTAAACTCTCCACTAATGTAAAAAGGAACTGGAATGAATACGCTAAGGAAATCTCTTATAAATCCTCCAACTTGAGGGGGAAAACTTGAGTTAACGAGGAGAAAGAAAAAAAATATCACACAATAAGTCCTTTAAAATCGTCCGATTTGATTCTGCCGAAATTGTTTTGTGCGAGAGGACGTTGAAAGATACGCAAGTGACATAAAGGCCGGATCGGCATTTCCACGGACGAAACATTGGACTTATTATTTATTGAAATTATATTATTGAGAATATTATTTCAATCAAAGCAACTCCGTGGGTCTGTATATTTTTAGGATACCCAAAATGAGCTTTCTAAATAATATGTGTTTAGGCTGAGAGTGATTTGTAATGATCATTGTATTTTTCAAAAAAGGCAGAAGCAAGGGTGTCAACCAAAGGTATTCCTCGGATTTCATCGCATCGACCGAAATGCCAAATCACAACCTCTTCCAAAGGCTTCACTCCACGGCAATTGGATGCATCGAATATGAGAGACGCATTTCAATCTCCGGCAAAGCGCCCTCCATCGTGATCCCCAGGCATCCCCGAGTACATGACGCCATCCTTCCCGCTGTCATTCCAGAGGAGAGATAGTAATGGGGCGATTTCAAAGCTACGGGGTTCATTAAGGCCCGCGATATTTGCAGTTCACTGTTATGTAGAGAACAGAGAGTGAGTAGAAAAGTTTTCCATTAAAGTCAAGATGCCGCAAATCGAAGGCCTTTGCCCAATCAACCAGAATCGAATCGACCCCTACGCACACAATGCCTTGCAGGGGCGTGTGTGTGGCAGTGGGATACGATAAATGTCACCAGCCCATCACGCATGGATGCCTGCTTGCACACTGATATCAACGTATCGTACATCGATCATGATACAATTCACTGCGCTGGCCTACTACCTACGTCATGAAATAATGGGTGTGATTGGCTCGATAGTTACATTTTGCGTTTTTAAACAAAATATATTGGGACGGTACTTGCGCTAAATTTTGTTCCCTTGTTCCATCACGCTGACTAGTTTCCCGGGGTAGTTTTCAACAAATCTGGCGGATCTTCCCTGAATTTTCCAAATAAAAGCGACACGTTCAATATTAACCTAGACCATCAATCGAAAGGTATCGGAGATCAGAAAAACTCTCTCGAAAAATCAAGTTTTACAAAGTCTTTATTTCGATCAGGTGCGTCATCGCAGAGCATGAAACAGTGGGAAATACGCAGTTGACGAAATCGAATGAACTGTACATCCTTGTTAATAACATGAGCGTTTAAATATCATTAACATTACGCCTAAGCACCCACCCTTCACTTATTAAAATGAATAAACTAAATGACAGCGTGATTGGAATGCAAGGACCGCAACGTGGGTGCATTTCATTTATGAAAGTTGACTACCGGAGTTGAGTAGAAAATTCGCGAGTGTTTGGTAATGACTAAGAGCGAACGAGATAAGAATTTAAGAATGGATCCAATATTGTACTTTGTTAAGCAAATGATTCTCAAGATAAATTTGAGGGCGCATCCCAACGCAATATCTATTGAGAGGGTAGCATGTTGAAGATTTCTGTTCCGGCCACACATTTATGCTCGACTCACTCCTACGTTTATCCCTTTCTTCTCTCCCTTGAACACCCCTGCGTCCTCCGAGCTGTTTCACCGCTCTTCTCTCGGCAAGGAGACGAGGACAAAGCGGAGACCCCAGCCCCCCTCCCTCTTTCCCCTCCGCGTTGCCGCCGCGCGGTGCCCTGACGAACTAGAGGGGGGACAGAGTGCCCTGCCAGGATCCCAGGGAACCGCCAACCCTTTTTCACCTTCCTTCCTCCCTTCCCTCTCCGTTTTAGCTGACTAGACGACTCCCTAAACCTCCTCCTGTAAAGTGGCGTGGAACCACAGATTAACGCACAGTAATAAGCGCCAGGCAGTCGCACCGTGCTCCGTCCGACGCGGTGCGAGGGAAGCGCGGTGCGAGATCAGCTCAAAGACTCAATCGCAAGCGCCCACGACAAGGCATTCAGGAATACTACATTAATTTAATTCCATATTGCCAGCACTCATTACTGCGTGGCAACACGATCGCAGCTCTCGGCGTGGGAACAATCCTCTACCGCGGGACGAATTGAACAAGGATATTCCGGCTGCCATCGAAGAATAGGTTCTCAATTAATATTTTCGGGCTTGATTCATTTCGACTGAATCTCAATGGTATCTATTCAAGAATTATTTATTCATAAACATGCGTGGGTTAGTACACTTCACCTTCTCCATTCTTCTCCACAACCATATCTCAAAAGTCTCCTTCCTCCCTCCAAAGGATTTCTCCCAACAAACCCCTCTCTCCGCCCACCATACCAAGTACGTCCTCATTTGTTTCCTTCTCTGTCCATTTCACCTTCTCCATTTCTCTCCACACCCACATTTCAAAAGCCTCCAATCTACGTCTATCCTCCTGCTTCAATGACCACTTTTCCGCGCCGTACATAGCTACGATCCATATAAAATTTATACGAGTCTTATCCTAATATCTTCACCCAACGTATCTGTCATTACTCTTCTCCAAGCCTCTTTGCCTAGCGCAATCCTTTTCCTTACCTCCAAACTAATTTGACCATGTTGGTCCAAAACACTTGTGAGATACGTAAACTGATCCACCTGCTCTATTTTTTGCCCTCATATTTTAATGCTAACCTTAGCTTTTCTCTTTTTGGAAAATTGAAAACCTTTGTTTTACTTTCATTGATTCTCATCCCATGCCTATCACACTAAATTTAATATTCACTCTGCAGTGGTTGCAAAACCCTTGGCTAAATGTCAAATTAGAGCTAGGTAATCAGCAAACCTACCTGATTTTACATTATAGGGCGTATTCTTGAAGCGATAGGCATCACGCAAACAGTAAGCACCTCCAAATGGCCGAGATGTTACGTACAAGAGCGGAGTACATTCAAAGAGCCGCTATTATCGAATATTCGCGCTGGGCGTTATATTTCGAAGCAGTTCGATTCTTCTTCGAGTACCCCAGATGAACTGTTTTACGAGAAGTCTGGGGAGAGTTTTTCTAACCCGGCGAGGAAAACATAATTCCAGGAAATGCATGCTTGTCCAGATATAAGCGCCGCACCCAATATATACATACATATATATATATATATATATACGAGGGTCATCCGGAAAGTAGTACCCGTTCGTGAAATAAAGACACAAAAGTAAATATTAACAAACATAAAAAATTTTATTTGAAAGAGGATACTTTAAACTACTTCTCAACATAATCTCCAAGCAAATTAAGGCATTTGTCATAACGTGTGACAAGTTTCTGTATTCCTGCTGCATAGTCCTTCGCCGCCAGCTCATTGAGATACGCGAGGGACCCATCTGGCACAAATTTTTGCATAATGCAGATGGTGTTTAACAATTTCATGAACAATTGTTCGAGAAACATTGGGAAAATGCTCACAGATGTCATCAATTGTGACGCGCCGATCGTTCCTCACGAATTCGTCAACTGAGCTCACCAGTTGGTCTGTAATGACAGACGGTCTCCCCGAACGCTCATCGTCGTGTGTGTTCCCCCTCCCCATGTTGAAGTTGCGACACCACCGCCGAACAGACGACTCGTCCATTACATTGTCTCCATACACCTCCTTTAATTGGCGATGAATATCACATGGGCGAACGTTTCTTGCATTGAGGAATTTAATCACTGCCCTCACTTCACAACTGGCGGCGTTCTCAATTTTTTTAAACATTGTAAACAATCACAGAAACAACACAGGCAATGCTAGCGTCACGCAACTTGGCTCAGAGAAGGCAGACAAGCCACTGAAGCTATCTGACCTCGTCCAGTGGCTACTCGCGTCGTCAGCACTTCATGCGGCACGAACGGGTACTACTTCCCGGATGACCCTCGTATATATATATAGTATATATATATATATATATCACTCCCCTGGACTAGAGCCTTGACGTGGTGGAAGGGCTTTCGCGTTCCGATGACACCTAGAGCTGTGCTGCCGGGTGTAATTATAATTGCTCCTGGTAGGGTCACCTATGGCAGATAGGTCGAAGAATAGGAGTCAGACGAAAGGTAGTCCAAACGGCGTCTGTTCCTCAGTGAGGCGGCTGCAATGGCGTCTGACCCCTGTGGGGCGGCCAGTAAGTGATGGTGTCACGTTAAAAACACTATTGAGGAATGCAACGGGAAAGCACCTCAATTATCATTCCCAAGATTTATATGATGGACAATAGAGAGATATTGAGTCCTGGCAACTACGGGGCTCGGCCCAATCGGCCGTGTGTCGTGCTCGGCAGCGGGGGAGGCAAGGCTACCGCGGTCGTCATACCACGAAACCCTTGCAAGGGAAAACCAGCAGCAGCAGGACAGAACACGCAGGAGAAGAAGACCAAATTAGTATGAATAACAACGTGGAATGTTAGGACAATGATAAGGATAGGAAAATTGGAAAATGTTAAGCGAGAGATGGAAACGGGAAATATAGATATTTTAGGTCGATGCGAGGTGAGATGGAAAGATAGCGGGAATTACTGGAGTGATAAGTATACAATAATATACAGCGGCGGGGACGAGAGCCAACGAGGGGTTGCCATAATATTGAATGAACAGGTAGGAAGAAGCGTAGTCAACATAGAACAGGTAACGGATAGAATATTACTAGTAGAGATAAGAGCAGAACCGACTTGGCTATTATTCAGGCATACATGCCACCGAGCAACCATACGGAGGAAGAGGTCGATAGGATATACGATCAATTAGAGGACATAATCGCCGGTGTTCCCATAGGGAAACATTTGAAAGTGATGGGGGATTGGATTGTGACGGTAGGCGAAGGAAGAGATGGTGATGAGGTGGGGGACTATGGTTTAGGCACGAGGAATGACCGCGGGGAGAAAGCAGTTGAGTTCTGCAGGAGACAGGGGCTAGTCATCACCGACACTTGGTTTAGACACCACAAAAGACGCAGGTGTGTATGGAAAATGCCAGTTGACTCAGAAAGGTATCAACTAGATTATATCCTGGTTAGACGCAGGTTTAGGAACAGTGTGATAAATTCGCACAGCTTCCCGGGAGCGGATGCGGACTCTGACCACAATTTAGTTGTTATAAAATGTACCGTCCGTTTCAAAAAGATAAGGCAGAGGCGCAAAATGGAATGCAGAAGCATTAAATGGCTTGAAAAGGAAGGAATACAAACAGGCGGTAGAGGAAGTCATGGCAAATTGTAAAGAGCTAAGTACTATCGAAGAAAAATGGGAAAGTTTCAAGAAAGGGGTGTCTAAAGCCGCAAAAGACACTATTGGAACCGTTAACGCTAAAAGAACTAGGAAACCATGGATCACGGATGAGATGATTACAAAGATGGATGAGAGGAGAAAATGGAACAATGTAATCAGAGCTTGGCAAAAAAAATTGCAATGAATTAATTAATAAATTAAGGCGGGCGACAAATAAAGTAAAAGAAGCATCTTGGAAAACGCAGTGCGAGGATATGGAAAGTTTGCTGAGGATGGGTGACATTGGTGCGCTGTTCAGCAAAGTTAAATCTTTATCGGGAAATAAGAAAGGGAGATGCTAACAGTTAGAGACAAGGCGGGTAAGGTAATAGTTGATACAGGAAAGATCCGAGAGAGATGGCAGGAATATAAATAACTGTTGGATAAAGAACTTAGGCAAACAAGTGTAGACATAAAAAAAGAATATGAATTAAAGGAAGGTGGTTTAGGTCAAGATATACTCGACGATGAGATAGAAAGAGCTTTAAGGGAGATGGAATCAAAAAAGGCCGAGGGGTTTGACAACATTCCTGCGGAACTACTGCAATTTTTAGGAAAATGTGGGAGGAAGAGGCTATATGGGCTCATCCGTAGTATATATTAGGATGGAATCTGGCCGGAAGACTTTGTGAGATCAGTTTTAGTTCCTATTCCGAAAAAGGTAAAGGCTACATCATGTGAGGACTACAGCACAATAACTTTGATATCCCACGCAGCTAAAGTTGTTCTCAGGATCATTAACAAAAGGATATAGAGTAGGGCAAATGATTACTAAGGGGATGACAAGCTTGTTTTCAGGAAGGGGAGATTAGATTGGAGGGTCAGGAGGCTACCGCAACCTGTATATGTCTCATACTGATCAGGTGCGGGTGGGTAGACCGGATGGGCAGTATTAGGAAGAGGTGTGAGGCTGGGTTGCCCCTTATCACCGTTGTTGTTCAATCTGTATGTAGAGGAAATGATTAAAGAGGCATGGGGCGAACTGGAGGTAGGAATTCGAGGGGGCGGTGAATTCGTAAAAAATCAGTTAGGTTTGCTGATGACCAAGCTTTAGCTGGTCATCAGCAAACTAGAGCAACTAAGCAGGCGGAAGTAGAGCAGGCGGAACAGTTCATGTATCTTGGAAGTGTTTTGGGTCAACACGGTCAAAGTAGTAGGGACGTAAGGAGAAGAATTGCGCTGTGCAAAGAGGCTTTCACGAGGAGGAGGGAGTTGATGACGGGGACGTTGAGTAAGGATATTAAGAAAGGACTCGTAAAAACTTTGATATGGAGCGTAGCTATGTACGGCGCGGAAACCTCGTCATTGAAGCAGGAGGATGGACGTAAACTGGAGGCTTTTGAGATGTGGGTGTGGAGAAGAATAGAGAAGGTGAAATGGACAGAGAAGAAAAAAATGTGGAAGTACTTGGTATGGTGAGCAAAGAGAGGGTTTTGTTGCGAGTAATCCTATGGAGGCAGGAAAAGTGGATGAAGGGGGTGTTGACCGGCAGTGGGATGTTGAAGACTGTGATAGAGGGTAGAATGTTAGGCAAACGAGGAAAGGGAAGGAACAGGATAGGGATGTTGGACGGGATGAAGGGAGGAAGAAAGTACTCAGAGATGAAGAGGGACCCGATATAGAGTAGGATGCTAGAATTTGTGTTTTGTTAGGAGTCACAAGATGTTTTATTTAGTAGCTGTATCCATCCAAAAACCTACCTTAACCGGTAGATTACCTAATAATAATAATAATAATAATAATAATAATATGTATATAAACCATAAACACAGTAATCAACCTGAAGTTCGGTTTAGTAGGTGATGGTAGAGATCACCCAGTACTAAACCCTATACGGCGTGTGAAATTCACACATCAGGGTAGGGAGGCCAGTTCCTTTCCCTGTGCCGGGTATGGTTTCCCAGGAAGACATGGTACCCGAAAAATCAGTTTAGCTTTGTTGGAGCTGCAGGTGCCCAGAGTGCCTTGCCCGGGAATCGAACCCGGGACCTTCTGGTCAGCAGTCCAACGCTATACCTACTGGACTACCGCGTCCCACATAATATGCATAAATAAATAAATATATATATATATATATATATATATATATATATATATATCTATATATATATATATATATATATATGTATATATTTATATTTATTATATATATTTATTATATGATATTTCGTCGAAGTAACACGGAAGTGTTGAATAACAAACTTGGATAGCAACAAACATTATAAGAACTCATAAAAAGATCACTCAATCGTTATTTCTTCATCATTTAGATGGAATTCAGCTCCATCTTCATCGGATGAAATGGAAGAAATGACTGCTGGAATAGGAGAGGTGAGGGGGCGAGAGAAAGGGAAGGGGGCCAGGAGATTGGAAGAACGGGCGGCGGAAGTGGGGTGAGAGGAATGTTTGGGCGAGAGGAAAGGGAGAGGAGAGGCTAGAGGGGAGCGGAGATAAGGAAGGAGTGGGAGAGAGGAGATGGATTCGACACACAATTGGAAAAGTAAACAATCTGCTCGCCACATCTATTGCAACATCCAAGACCCAGGTTTCAACTTACAATGTCGTGATCAAGACCCTGCAAGTCGAAACAAAGGCCACGCACACCAAAACTCATGCGGAAGAACAAAGTATTTACCTCTCCGATATGCATTGCTTCCGCAAAGTGACAATTCAGACCATTCTCATTAGTGAACGACACTGAGTCCCAGATGCTGAAAGGCCATACAGAGCCAAATGAATGCCATTTCAAGAGTTTTTAATTCTATAGGGTTATCGGATGTGGGAAGGGACGTTAGGACGGAAACATTGTAGGACTGGTTGTAGGGTACCCTCACTGTTGATATATATATATATATATATATATATATATATATATATATATATATATATATATGAATGCACGTGTACGCTGTGTAGAAGGTGCCCTCAGAAGAGGACGACAAGAAACAAGATAGTGAGCCATTTTTCGAAGAAGTTTGTGAAGTAACTAAAATGATCAGTGAATGACTTGTACACTACTATATAAATTATCGAACAAATCAGTTTTATCCATTATTGAAATAGAAAGAAAGACTTGTACTTTTCCACAGATTTTATTATAGGGTACAAAAGCGTTTCACCGACTTGCGGCATCATCAGGTACAAATTTGCAAAACAGACAGAGCAAGCATATATACCCTCAGGACAGAGTGGGGGCGGGGAGGGTTGGAAGGATTTGAGGGGGGTGGGGGCTCGCAGGTTTGTTTTGCAAATTTGTACCTGATGATGCCGCAAGTCGGTGAAACGCGTTGTACCGTATAATAAAATCTGTGGAAAAGTACGAGTCTTTCTTTCTATTTCAATAATGGATATCAATTACTTCCACGAAGTGAAGCCTGAAACAATAGAAATCAGTTTTATTTTCCCAGGACCGCAATTGGTGAGTGAGATCCAGCTGGGAACCCCACATGTCCCACACGAACCCTTTGTAGTGACGCCAAGTGCCTTTAACAACTGCCTTCCACGGTTATGAGTAGGACCACCCTTCTAGCGTTACCAAGTAAGTGGCAGTCACACAGCGTCACAAGTGGCGGGGGCGCGCGGGTGGACGGGAGGGGCGGAATCGGACCACACGTCCCACCCCCGAGGAAGAAAACAGGAGAAGGGCAGAGCGCGCGCGGCAGATTGAAAAAAATAAACGGACCCAGGTACATATTTTTTAAAGATGCCAATTTTTTTCCTCACACCCTCACCCCTTCCCTCCGCACCAATCCCTCCCTCCGACAACCCTCAACCCCCCCTTTCCCCTCACCATCCCCGCTCTGCGAAGCGGAAAGGGAGATTTTTCGCCGGAGGAGGCGAAAAGGGAGGAAGGAAGGGAGATTAGAGGGAGGGTGGGACACGGTGCTCTCCCAGTCTATTTTTGTTTGAGTGGGTTATCGAGTTGCGGTTGTGCGCGAACGGAACTCGGGAAAGTGAATGCAAGGGAAGGAGGTTAACGGAGGCAGTTTGGGTGACGTGCTCCCCCTGCGCGTGCGTGCGTGCGTGTGTTTGTGCTTGTGGATGGCGGAACAAATGGGGGTGAGGAGAGAGGGACGAGATTTCCCTTTCATATTCGAGCGGGGGGTTGGACTGGAGGGGAGGAGGCGTGGAGGGATGGAGACGCGGGACTTCCTTCTGGCGCGGAGGACGTGCTCATCGAGGGAACCCCTCATGACTGCGCCGGAGATGTTGAGAACATCCCTTTCACTGCACTAAAAACGATTGAATTAATAGCAATATTATATTCAACAGGTATCATATTCAAGAGATTTGGAGACGAAAACATCTGTTACTGTGCGTCATTTGATTGGCTAATGAGTTACGAGAAGATTTGAGAAAAATCACACTCCAATATGTCGCACAAAAAATATCCTGAATATCAACACTTAAACCACCAGCTGAAGTCTCTTCAAGCTTCGACATTTGCATGAATCCACCAAAATAGGGTGCGTGGCGCGGGGTGGGAAGTGAAAGGAAAAATATTAAGTAAAAATCCATGAAATAATAAGCATATTCCTCAAGATGCTGGAGGAAGACTTAATTCAAAACAAGGGTTAACTCACCCCATGAGTTAGCAAATATTTTACAAAAACCGTGAATAAAAATGAACCACAACCATTTATTCGACTGGCCTCCTCCAGAACAAGACAGGGCGAGCAGAAGTGAGGAGCAAGAGGGGGAAATGCAAGCATCGCTTGGATATGCAATTCATGGTCTCGAGTCACAGGGCGAGGGTACAAAATAGTCTGAATGTGTGTGTGTGTGTCAACGGAGCATCGGATTAAGAGAATATGTCTTCAAGCTGCGCACTCAAATTTTGAATTCAACGCATTGGCACCAAATTACGTCTTCATTGAAGATTGTTGTCACCTGTTGTCTGGAATACTGGTATCCAGAGATACCAGTTTAGGATTTTATTCTCACGATGGAAGTTTTTGCCCCGGAAGCCGGTTGAACGTGGGGTGAATTGGGGGGGGGGTTGAGCAAATAGAGTTTTGGCGGAGAGACGAGCGTCCCCCCGGGGGGATGGACGCATGGGGGTTGAAGCAAAACTGTCCCCCGCCACCCGATTCTTCTTTTCTCACCCCATTGCCATCACAACGGCACACTTCCCCTCACCAACCACGCTCTGCTTTTTAGTTGTCTCCCTTTTTTATCGCCATTGCATTTTTTTATCCCTTCGCAACTTTTCCCTCACCTTTTCCCACATCCTAATGAAATAGCCACCGACCGAAAATCCGTTCCCCATCCGCCCTCCCCCCAACACCAAGCCACAATGCCTTCCTGCCCTCCTTTGCTCCAGCTCGCTGTTTCCAGGGTCTGCTCTTTTTATTTTACACTTTCCTCGCATTGTCTTTCGTTTCTGAAGCAACGAAGCGAGGCAGATGCTCCATTCTTCTCCCCCTATCTTCTTTGCCGTATTTTTTTCTTCGTCCCCGACTCCCATTCCGTTCTTCTCCCTCGGATGCTTTTGTTGCCCTTCTTTCTCTCTCTCTTCCTTCGTCTTTCTTCAAAACGAATCCCATCAAAACGTGCCCACTCGAATAATCCCAGCTCCACTCGCAAGACCTTCACGCGAAGGACGAAGGGCTTTTCTCTTGCATTTTATTGTCGCACGTGTTTGTGTGTGCTGAGGTTGACGTTTCTAGGCGGGACGGGGTTGCTGTGGTGACGATGCCGGTTTGAAGAGTCAAGGAAGTCCCCGGGAGAACTTTGCTTTCTTCTTTCTCCCTCATTTCAGTGTCCCCGTCACTTTTCTTGTTTTCTCTCCCCCACCTGCTTCCCTCTTCTCTTCCACCACCATCGACCCCTCTCCCGGCAACGACGAGCGGGAAAATGTTTACGCTTCCCAATACATTTTTTTATTTGTCCACTGCTGCCATCTTTTGATTATGGTGTGGTGATTTGCCACTAATATTGAAAGATAATTGTTAAGAAATTAGGAATTAGCGTAGTTCGAATAAATTTATCGGCAAATGTTGAATTTTGGTATTGCTGCATTTGGTATAACTTAATTTTCACAGAACAAAAGTTTAAACCGAATTTTATTTTCTCAGAGAAGTGTTGATATCAATTTACATATAGAAAGGATATGTCAACACTAATTCCTTTAACAAAAAAAATACCTCAGATATTCGTTAAAAATACAGCAAAGTTGTTAATATTTCTATGACAAAGGATGACCTTGTGGATGGAGAGCGGGGAAAGGAAATATGGCGACTTTCTAAAAATCTAAGAATTGCGACCGTGGGAAGTTGATTTTAGCTCGATGAAATCACTTCCGTTGGATAAGTAAGGACTGACCGAATTCTCGAAGAGATTGCTTTGATATGGGTAAAACAAAAGACGACGAATATCTGTAACAGATTGTAATTGAAACATTCGACCGACGTCGAAGATTCCAAGCAGAAAATATTTCGATTAATTTGAAGAGATATCAGCCCCTCTCCCCCCCCCCCCTCAACCCCCAACGGAGTAGATTGGTTGTTTCACTACGAGGGGGTTGGTGCCGAATGCGAACTTACGGGGAGAGAGGAATTCTAGTTAAAACCAGGAGAAGAAATAGAGGCATATTGAAATACTATATATCGGAAATTCACTACCGGTTACCTTCGAAAAGATTAAATTTTAGGAAATCAGCACGTGAAAAAGGTGAAAAATATTGTTTCAATATATTTACATCTTAGGTATTGAAGGGAAGGAGTAGAGTTGTACCTAATCACCTCGTAAGTCAAACAAGCCCGTCACATCTTCGTATGGCCACAGTTATTAATCCGAAAGTCACTTCGGTAGGTGAGGACAGAGCTCACCCAATACGAAGCGCAACGGTGCATGGATTTCACGGATCAGCAGCGTAGTTAGGGGGGTCAAAACTACATTATTCCCTGTGCTACCCATACTTTTCGAGGAAGATCCGGTGCCTGAAAAACCATTCTGCTTGCGTGAAGCTGAATATGCCCATAGATAAAACCCCGGGAATTGAACTCGGGCCCTCGGGTCAGTATCTCAGGACTCTATTCATTGGTTTCATTCTTTGCAGTCATTTCTATATTTCATTCATCATAAATATATCATATGCATACTATATTTACAAAAATTAAACCTCTGAAAGCCACAATAATATAAATTAGTACTAACCACTAGTAGCAGTAATTGCCCCCTTTGGAAATTCCCAGCTGCACACGAACTGTTCCATTTTTCTGGACCAGATCTTTCTGGAGATTGCAAGGGACATTGCCCTGGGGGGATTAATCACGCCCAAGGGCTTGTTGCATAGTGGGAGAGGCCATCTGCATTGGCCACCTCGTCCATTCACCCCAACCATCGCATCGGGGTGATTTCTTCGAGTGTGGTCCAGATGGGACAGAGGCGATGGGAACACACCTGCCCCTTTCAGCTCTGGGGTGCTCTGCCTCACATCCATTCATCTCTCTTCCCTTTATCCACACCCTTTCTCCTCCGCGCGATATACGCAGTACGCGATGTGAACGAAAATATCTTCTTCGAATCAATCAGCGGATTGATTCATTGCAGTCCACCGCTCCTTCCTTATTTCTAGTGACAAGTCTGTTGTTCACCCAGTAAAGTGCTCGTCCTTCAAATAATCATTCGTCTTTTAACGGTCTACGCATTAGGACTTCACAATTCCAATGCGTCTAAAAGTGAGACCTATTCTTCTTGGTTCATTTCTTCCTCACAATAATCAAAATCAAGAATGCATCAACCTAGAGATTTTTCCCAAACAACAGAGCGTGCAATAGTAGTCTAGAACATGAGACGCCCCCGATTCGAGGATCCTACGTTTATACCCCTCCATTCTACGGATGATTTATGTCTCATTTAACTGTCCATTTGGATTTCAACATTCACTCTCATCAAGTGGTCCCGAAGGCCTCCGTTCATCAACGGTCCGTTTTTCCAAATATCCATGTCTATTGAGGGTAATAGTTAAGTACTTTGAGTGCTCTCACTCGTCCGTAGATAAATTTCCAACTGACGTGACCAAGCCTGAAAGCCTCCTCACTGTAATCACACGGTGTGTTTCCCTTGAACACCTCGTAAGTTTTTCCGTTCAAGTAATGTGCTGGTAAGTGCTGGGGTCTGAATTTCTGACTTTGAATCTTTCGGGTGGCCCATCCAGGCAATGTCTTGGAAGCATTTAATAAGTCCCTCGGCAGGAGTACATTTGAGTGGTGCGCACCTTCATAGTAGCTTCGATCCTACCTCTCTTCCTGTCTTCATGGGACGCCATTTTGCTCACACGACTCTTATCGTACTTCCTTTGATCCGGCTAGCGACAACTCTTCAAACTTCAGGTTATTCCTTAAGTAGCGAAAACTTTCCGTTGGTTCTAGGATTTATACAGGGCCTAATTCAAAGCATGATAGTTCAGAAATTGCCAATCATTCGTTCAAATGCAACTTTGTTTAATTTTCACCGATACTCCGGTGATAGTTAATTACTATTGCTACTCTCCGCTCATTTTCAAGACAATCCCATTTCGCCCCTTTGTGATTCAAGGAGCCGACAACCTCAAATCCCATCATCCTTCCCCGTCCGCTTCACCCTCCGGCACCCCCGGCGGAAGACGAGGAGAGCACACCCCCGCATCCTTCCGTTCCCTTGCGCCCTAGCGCGGGACACTCTCCCGGCTAATTCCGTCCCTCCCTTCCCATCCGTACCCTCCCCCGGGTACCCCTGCCCCCCCACCCCCTATCCAGCCCCTCCTTCCAGCGAAACACTGAAGGAGCGAACCTAAATCGCGAGCGACGTGCCTTTTAACGTCCTCCGCAAACGGGGAATTCTTCAGGGAGCGCCAGTCTCCGACTCCTCACGGAAAGCCTTTCTCCTCTCACTGTCAATTGCGAGACTGCGTCTTCCCCGCCCCCTCCCCCTCTGGGGACGGAGGGGAGTGCGGAGAAGGGGCGGGACGTCACCCGCACAACCCGCAGGAATGAAGAAATCGAGAGGAAGAGATTCACCAAATCAGATCAGCATCCATTGCTCTTCAAAACAACGACGGAAGGGCATGTCCGCAAGGAGAGCAAATTGGCGTGGCCCCGCGGGAAGGTTGAATGATCACCGTATCTAGGCGCGAAAATGTTGCCCGTGGGACTGCCGCGACGAACCCCACGGATCTTCCGTCCTCTCACGCCGGTAGTCGCGTTTCGAATCTCGGTGGTTGCAAGCGGGGTTTATCGGCACCTGATCCGTTCGGCTCCCCAAGGGTTCCCGGCGTTGGCTCAACTTTCGTTCGAGCCAATCAATATTGTGCTCACAAAATGATTTCCGCGCCATTGGGAGCGTTCACGACTAGCATACAGGGTTCGTCCGGAAAATACGGGTACTGATTTTTTCCCGCCGCTCCAGGCGCGCCCAGCACCGCTCTGACGGGCTGCGATTGGAGGGGGGTATGTTGGCAAGCGACGCTGCAAAAGGCAGTCGGCTCTGAGCTGTGGTGTAGTGAGGAGCTCTGTTAACGCGAACCTCCACGCTTCGACCCACGTCACGGAACGCGATGCCGAAGTTTTTGGAGCAGCGTTATTCCATCAAATTTGCGGTAAAGCTTGGGAAATCGTCTACCGAAACTGTCGGTATGATTAACCAGGCTTACGGGGAGTCAGCCATGTCTATAAACATGATCTTTCGGTGGCACAAGATGTTCGTGGAGGGCAGAGAAGAGGTCGACGACGAACCACGGCCTGGACGCCCATCAACAACACTCACCGACGAAAATGTGCGAAAAGTTCGCGATGTACTGAACTCTGATCGTCGTCTTAGTGTTCGGATGATAGCAGAGCAGTGTAATCTTCGAAAACGAGTCACCCGCGTCCGGCCAGCGATCAAAAACATCTGGTGGCTGCATCACGACAATGCGCCGTCTCACACCTCGCTTGTCGTGTCGGACTTCTTGGCCAAGCACGGCGTGGCAACGCTGCCGCACCCGCCCTACAGCCCGGACTTGGCACCACCGGACTTCTTTCTGTTCCCGAAGACAAAGAGGAGTTTGAAAGGAACGCGATACGGGACTTTGGACGCCGTCAAAGAGGCCGTGACGACGTGTCTTCGAGAGTTTCCCGATGATGCCTTCGCGGGAGCGTTCCAGGAATGGGAACGCCGCTGGAACAAGTGTATCGACTCACAAGGGTCCTATTTTGAGGAATATTAGCTTAAGATATGTAAAAGTGTAATAAATTTTTTTTCCTGAGCTCAGTACACTTATTTTCCGGACGAACCCTGTAGTCTCTCATTTTCTTGAAAAGTCCAAATTTTCCCGTCAACCCCCGCTTGTATCCAGGGCTGCCAAAACTACAATTATTAGAAGAAGAGACAGAAACAATTTTCCCCTAGATAAGTTTAATAGTACGACCCGGTTTCGATGTATTGCATCGAAATTACCCTGAAGATGATGTCATACATCGAAACCAGGTCGCACTATTAAACTTATCTAGGGAAAAATTGTTGCTATCTCTTCTTTATCATGTTCCATTTTAACCATATCACATCTGAAACTGCTAAATGTGTGAAAAATTATAAGTTCCTTTCAATTGACACAGAAATTCAACCAACACCGCTGAGCGATCCTATGAGTCTCCCACCTCCCTCCGTCTCTTCAGCCAACTCCCCCCGTGCTTTATCTTAAAGTAATTATCACTTTCTAGTCGATTTCTCACTTTGCCTTTTCATCCCTCTATGATTTTCTCTTCTTACATTTTTCAGCCCAGAATTCCACGGAATGGTCTCCGTTTCCACTCGCAAACCCAGGGGGAATCGTAATTACGTCAAATATAGCAAAATGTCCCACAGACTTCTCTCAATTCGTCCCCCAGTGTTACCAGGCGGTTACCGGCGACCTTTGGAGATTCCGTCACCAAGGCGACTGGCCATTCACTTACAGTGGTGGAGCCACGTCCATTGCCCCGGAGCGCAGAAATAAGACACTTCAGGAACGGAAGTGGACTGGCACAGGGTCCTCATCTCCAGCCATCCATCGGATTTGATGTCGGCAGAGAGTGATAATAGCTATACATTTCCGTAATATTGAGAGAACGCGCACGTAAAACCAAGTACACAGGTAATATAATTTCTTAGAATGACTTAGATGATTCGTCGCATTAAAATGATTTAATATGCGAATTAAAACAAATTGGTCGTCAACTAACGAATTCCCCTAAAGCGTCCGGCTTGAATTGGCCAATATTCATTTGTTGAGACCAAGCCAGGAGAAGTAAAACAGCAGCAAAAATAAAAACTACGGTCATGATGAGTGGATTGAGTGGATGTGAGTCCATGCCCGATCGAGCACAGTGAGCCATATACACAGTAGTGTTTATGATGCATGGGAAAATGGAACCCTCACTGCCGTGATAGCACTTCATGTCTCACGATCTCATTTCCAGACTATATACTCCCTTCTCTCCCAATATTAACTAATTACACAAGAAAATAACGAAGACATTGAAATAAATCGAGCAATGAATACATATCTACTGAAGAATTAATGATAGGTTTAACTTATTCATTCCTAGGATTATAATTTTAAATATATCTGGAAGGATTAAATAAAGATGTTACAAAATATGAAAAAGTGAATTAAAATGGAAAGGACGAGAAAAATTTCCGATTACACGAAAAAATGAGGACGCGAATAGAACGAATACGTATTAAAAGGAATGGGACATGGAATCGGAAATGGCAAAAAAGCCAGGCACTGGGGACGGACCGTGAATAACACGGAGAAAAGTCAAATGTTTGTCAAACTGTGACAAAATATATCCTAGTATGTTTTAGGGACGTTTGAGTTTGATTTCACAGTTTTTTACCGAAAAAAGCATTTCGGAGGTTTGGGAGGAGATATTTTACACCCAAAAATCCAAAACAGCATAAAAAATGGCAAAAAATCTGTCGTTGCACCAACAGTAAAAAAATGCTTCCCAAATGCTCTCTCTCTCTCTCTCTCTCTCTCTCTCTCTCTCTTGGCGTTAAAGCATGGATTCAACTAAAAGTAAAAGAACAGATGGTAGGGTGGAAGGATACTAACATATGTACTGGAGATATTGCAATGTTACTTTGAAATATGTCGTCCAACTTTGCGGCGAATAGAAATAAAAACAATTTAAAAAATGAAGCAACTACTGCACAGCATATTTATATTTGTTTTTACTGATGTTTGGATAACATCACATTGCAATAACTTCGTGCCGCGACGGGAAAACTTACTGTATTCTGCGGAAGTGCGATGTAGGAGAGAATGCAGCTTAAATGTTTACAGGTGTGCATCTGCTCCGTAATAATTACACTTCCCTCTAACAGTGTTTTCTTGCTTATGAAATTCAGTGGTCGGAGGCATACTACCTTGATCAAAAATTTCCGGGAATTTATTCAGAAAATTAAAAATACAAGTTTATTCATCTAAATCTATATTGTCCCCTTCAAAGTAATCCCCATCGACTGCAACACACTTATGCCAGCGCTTGATCCAATCCTCGAAACATTTTTTATATTCGGTTTTCGGTATGTCCATCAGTGCTTCCTGCGATTTTTCCATTACTTCCTCTCGGCTGCTAAAACGCGTTCCCCGGAATGGTTTTTTAACTCGATTGAACAGAAAGAAGTCACAGGGAGCCAAATCAGGTGAATTCGGTGGCTGTTGGATGGTATTTGTTGCATTTTTCGTCAAAAAATTACGAATAATGATAGCACTGTGCGACGGTGCGTTATCATGGTGCAAAATCCACGAGTTTTCTGCCCACATATCTGGTCTCTTTCGGGGAATTGCTTCACGCAAACGTCTCATAACGCCCAAATAATACTCTTTGTTTACTGTCTGGCCTTCTGGCAAAAATTCATGATGCACTACACCGTTGTAATCCATGAAAACCGTCAGCATTGCCTTCTTTTGTGACTGAAAACGACGTGGTTTTTTTGGTCTCGGCTCATTTGGTGAACGCCATTCACTTGCCTGATGTCTGGATTGCGTGTCGTACTCATAAACCCACGTCTCGTCTCCAGTAATGATCCTTTTGATGAATGTGGGATCGGATTCAGCCTCGCAAATCATGTCTTTTGCGACGTCAACACGGTCTCTTTTTTGCATGAAATTGAGGTCTTTTGGCACCAACTTTGCTGCTACACGACGGAAACCCAAATCATTAACCACAATGTCTTGGGCGGATCCATAGGCAATGTTCAAGTCCTCCGCTATTTCTCTGATGGTTAATATGCGGTTATTGACCAACATTTCTTTTACTTTATCAATTTTTTCACCGACTTTCGATGTCGATGGTCTGCCACTGCGTTCATCATCTTCGATTGACTCACGACCACTTCTGAACCGCTCGTGCCACTGGTAAACGACCGTTTTTTTTAGAGAATCATTGCCGAAACACTTTTCCAACATTTCCAAAGTCCGTGCGCCACTAAATCCGTTTTTTACGCAAAATTTAATACAAGTTCGTTGTTGCAAATTTAAATCCATTTCTGAAATTGTAAAAAATCGCCAACACACACAGAGATAGATGTACTCTTGGCTACGTAACTTTTGCAAATGTCAATTTATGACACTAAGATTTAAAGGGAATATCAACAACAGATGTACCAATTTAACAAAAAAAACAGAACTCAAATCGGAACGATGGGAGCGCCACACGGTGGTTATTCCGGGAACTCTTTGATCAAGGTAGTATACATTTGGTGACCATGATGACTCCTGGTTATTTTAAGACAATATACGTAATCATAAACTGATATTAGTATGACGCTTTCTGAACGACTTTTCGTGATTTCCTTGCTAAATAATTAGCCAAGTACAAACCAGCGGCGCTTGGAAAGTCGTGATAAACAATATCAAGGGACTTAATAGTTAAAGACTTAACTAGGTGGAATTCCTTTATAATGAGGGAAGAGAAAATAACTTAAGTATTCCACAATAGCAATGTTTTTTTTGCCCCCATCAAAGACAAGAAACTTGATACGAGGGTAATTAAAACAACATATTTTGACTTGGCGTAAAATATAAGAGTTTCAGTGCTTCGAAATTTCACGGATACTTCTAAATAGAGAAACCATTGCGAGTGATAGTCGTCCACTCATCAGACTACGGCTATCACCGTGGGAAGCGGAAACGATGTCTCTGAATTTTAGTCTCTCAGTTTTAAGGCTTTAACTCGACTCATCCGCGTGCCTTGATCTAATCAAATCGCTGTCTTCTTCACGAAAAAAGAGTCGAAGGAAGAGGCCCCTCGCCACTCATCACCGCGCTTTTTTATAATACTGCAGATTTAAGGAGTCTTTGACACATTCCTTGATAGCCCTTTTCTATGTAACCTGAGGAGCTACTCGAGGTATTTCGTCGAGTGACGTTTTTACGCTGGTCAGTCTAAGTCTTTCCGTCTCCTATGCATTTCTCATAAAGTGATCGTCGACTAAACTTCAAAGATGTCTTATCGAAGAAGTCGAATAAAATTCAACAGCTATTGGCTTGCTATCAATGGAGTAGATACTTAAATGTATTAAATGTATTTATGGACGGGAGTCATAAAATAATCAAAAGTTATCGAGGTGATATCCTTAAAAAAAGGTTGAATATAAATAAAAACAGAACGAAACCTACACGAGTTCCTTTGAGCGATGATGAAAAAGAATCGATTAAACCAAATTGTCAATAATATTTGAAGTACATAGAAACTACACTGATTCTAACTGAAAAAGGCGATTTGCAAAACCAAAATTGTTTTGAAATGATAGTTGTTTCCCAGAGGAGTTTTAATCTAAGTGAGGAAGAGGAGAAAAAAGGCGTCTCTCCCTTGGAGCTGCCTGGACCAGAGGGGAAACACGTATATGTCCGGGTCAACCCCAAAAGAGCCAACCGGACTCCTCATCGGATATTTCGCGAAAAATCATTTCAGTGGCAATGTTCCAATAAGGGCCATCTTGGAGAAAGGGCACGTAGAGTTTGTGGGACGAGGAATTGTCTCTTGAGAAAAATATTCCCAGGGCACAAGGTGGTTTCAATCGCCAAGCAAAGGCACGTCGAGCGCAATTTTGGCGGCAGGCGTTTAAAGGCCGTGAAACATGCCTCGCCTTGTCCCTCCCCCCCCCCCCCCGCGTACTACCCCCACTCACCCCCGCACAACAGGGGTCCGGCAAGAGTGCAGAACACCCATACTCGCCATTACTTCACCCTTTGCTGGAGAATGTCTGACGCCCGGTTTCACCAGCTGTGCGCATATTCACATGCATACTACTCATACAAGTGGTAGTTTTTGAATTTCATTCCTTCAAAATATCCAAGTTAGTTATGCTCCCACTAATCCTATTCGTCGCTGACACGTTATCACGAACTTAGTGGGGCAATGTCATCTTTATTTATTGCGTGCAATACGTTTATTCACATAATATCTGGATTTTCACTAACTAATACTGAACACTGCACCTTGCATTAAAATTTTCTAGAGATTCTGGGACAGTTGTAACTACATCCAACATGTGCTAGGCATATTACAAAAGTAGAGTCAGATCCTTGCATTTTGGCGGGACAGAACACACGGGTGCGTGGATGCAGCGCCATCAATTGATTGTTTCAGAAGCCCCTGAAGACATTGTTTTGATTCATTATTGCTTTTCCAGTTGGTTAATGCAGATAACAATGTCCGTGAAAATCGATGCTCCCGCCAATTGCGAAGTGCGAGCTCTGTTTCTTTTTTGTTTGTAAACGGATCATCAGCTGCCCAAATTCGTCCTTGGGAGTTGTGACTAGGTTATGGACCAACAAGAATGAGTGAAGGAAGAAAGGTGAGACTTCAAAAATGGCGACACCAATAAATGCGGATGACGAAGGGAGCGGGTGAGTGAGTGGTAGACCCTGAATCCAGGGCGATTGGATCGCTCAAGTGAAGAGGACCGAGGACTGCGATCTGATCCACGATTGAGGATTAGTGCTCTCTGGCTGATAAACTTCCTCTCGAGCCTTGTAGCAATATTCTCCTCACATTGATGATGCGCGTTGTCATTTTAGTAATTTTCAGGTCCCCTTAAGTGTAAAAAAACGATAAAATTTCTGTATTTGAAAAAATTAAATGAATGAAGAAACATAATGTCAGCTTCTATTCAAAACGAAGCTTCGCGTGACGTCACCAGACTTGAAACAATAGCAATTCCACCAAATTGCAAAAGCCGATTTTTGACCTTGGCGTTTTTATGGATTCAGACCCAACTCCCGAGTGACAACGAGGAACCAGAATAGAGACAATGACAAAAAAGGACTCCAAATCAAACACCGAAATACGAAGAATTTCGTCAATAATAATGATGAATAAGGAGCAATGCCATCGTGTCTTTTTCCCCGTGAGAAATGAAACAAATCCATAAAAGACGACGACGCAGGGGCTGAATCAGCCATTAGCTACCAGCTTCGGAAGGGGTCCTTTCATAGCATCGGCATCTCGCATTCACCGGCGAGGAAGGTCTTACAGCTACGCCGGGATCAAAAGCAAAAGGGATCCATCGTTCGAAGAGCCATCATCACGAGAACATCAACAGCGGTGGCAGTCGTGGCAACGAGGTTTTAGGATGAAATTCCTGCTGTCCGCATTAGGAGAGGAGGTTCCTCCTCATGGAGGGAGGAGGAGACGTAGTTTGAGGAGCTACACGCCTCCCCCCCTGTTGTTTCCCACCTCACCCCACCCCCTTCTTGCCAACCCTTCCTCTTTTAACTCCCGCGAATTCTGTCCTTTGTAGTCCCCGTCGCCATGGGAATCGCAGCGCACTCTCTCTCTCTCTCTCTCCCAAACCCTTGTCCCCCGAAAATGCTTTTGTACGCGTACACCTCCGCCAGAGCCCATCCACCCCCGGAAGCCTCCCCGACACAATTCGGGGGGCGCGTCTCTCACAACACTTTAAATCCTCCCCTTCTCGCACCCCTCTCCAGATTCCCAGATGGGAGGGAGGGACCGAAGGAGGAACACCTCTCGGCTACCTTCGCTATTCCCGAGGGGAATGAATCATCTCGAGGGCGACGAGCTCCGGCGCCACCACCGTTAGCGGCGACGCCGCCGCCGTTCCCCCTTCACCCTCGTGGGCCGCCCCGACTTCAAAACACCCCCAAAAACCCGGCTCGCGAGAAAAGCGGTCGATTGTGGGGCTGAAAGTAGCGTTACCACGCATTGAGGAACGTAGCGTCAGATTCCGGGTCCCTTTGTGAATAGAATGTTTTACTCTTAATTTCCTCCGTCTTAATAAATTCCCTTCTCAAAAATAATGATTAATAGCAAGGTGATCTCAATTGCTCTCAGTAAAATAGAAGAGTAGTCCAATTTCTTGTTTAAGTCTGTTTCTCTTCCTAATTGAAAGGCGTACATCCTGTGCAATCGCTTTTGAACCAATGAAATCGTTTTCTGAAACATTTTGAAGTTACTCATCGTCTGATGAACCAAACTAACCATTGGAATCGTGAAATACTTGACTGACTAAATAACTATCTGCGCCCAATAATGTATTAACGGGTACAACCGTTTAAGCAATAAGTGCAGTGTCACATTGATACACTATTCAGTTTCCTTTGTCATGACCCTCGGGGAAGCCGAGGACCAGGAATGAACTCATGCACATCTTCTAAAATAACTTCGCAAGTCATCGGAATTCGCGATATTTCAGCGAAATAAATGTCGCGGCTTGCACTGTCCTGTTTCCTAACATTTCTGCTGGTTCATTTGGTCTCGAGTGCTTTTATTCCGTCCCCAACTCTCTTAAGATGTTTGGAGAAGAGACCCTGAAGGGTTTATTCTCCACCCATTGCCAAACCTCTTGCGGGACTCGACGAAGACAATTTCTATTTCGCTTCCAAGACATTCATTTATTTTTTTCTCCATTTTCCGCACTTTCACTCTCCCTCCCTCCCTCGATTATTAGATTTCTGTCCGCGCGGAGTGTACCACGAAAGAGCGAAACTCGAACGGCAAACAGAGGCGCCGTGGTGGAAATGTGCTATTCGTTATGTCTTCGTCTCGCCCTTATTTTTTTATCGATACGTAGGAGGACTTCCAAGTAACCGAATATTTTCTGTCCCCTCCCAACCCCGTCTTACTCCAACCTCCGTCTTACTCCCTCCCCCGTCTGCCTCCCACCCCCGCATGCCCAATGAAGTAGAAGTGGCCTCTCCGATAAGAGAGGAAATAATTTTTTTTAAGAGAGAAAAGGAGCCATTAAAGAGACGTATTTTATCAACTATAATAATGTTATCTCAATGCACCGGCAATTGTGAACCCGTCTCTTTCCTCTTGATTGATAGTGCGCAGTCGCCCGTCGCCTCAACTGGAAGTTAGCGACCCCCGGTAATCATCGCCAGAGGGATTTTGCCGCAAATACGAAAAAAGATCGCCATAGCGGCCCCATATAAATATGAAATCTCATTAATATTTCTTGACAAAAGGGAAGGTGTTCACTCCATTCAGGCGTAACAGTAATATGGTGTTCCCTATTGGCGCACAATACACCACCTCAGCAACAATGCCGAAGCGGCTGATTTGACGCGTGTGCGCAGAGCGGTGTCCGTTCCTTTCCATGGTCTCATGTATACGGAAAATATGCATCACACTAACTGGGTGAAACTGAAAGAGTAAACTAAATTGTCCTTTCGGGCAATTACCGAATAATTTGTTCACTTTGGTAGTGCGCTGCGATGCACAGCGAGATTTGTGAACGTTTGGAGAGATACGAGACGTTGAGAGGAGTCCACTTGTTGTTCAAGTGTTGCTCAAGAAAAGGGGAGAATTAAACAGGTCATAAGACCTGGGGCTAGTTTCTCAAATCTACAAGTCAGGTCACCTGATACCATTGCTCCCAAAATTAGGAGCCGGCCGGTGATAGGAAATTATGCAGCACTTTATATTTGTTTAAATTAAACATTCCGTGTATAATGAAGTTTTACACAACATTTAAGATAGTGAGGGAACTTAAAAAATCGAATTGTTGTTTGCTAGAACGGGTTGTTTATCGAACAGAAAGTGTAACTTTCTTATGTCTCAGTGAAAATGGCAACGCACGGAAAAATGTCAGAATCATTTAAGGATATAGTGATCTGAATAAGTTTAATGATAATGCGTGCATTTTAATTATTGACAGTAAAAAAATGTACAGGTATCTTTTACAACAGAAATTGCTCTTCGACGATGAATTAAATCAGTCACAATGACACACATAAGTAGACAACTGAGAGTTTTAATTTCCATACTCGACGGAAAGGTTCCCTTCGAATCAAACCTTCCACTCAATAAATAGCAGGGTATTGATTGATAAGGGAGTTCAGGTCCTTTCCTTGTGTTACCAGTCTGTTTCTCATGAAACACTATCATTAGAAAATCGCATCGTATGTCTAGGCACAAGTAATCGCTTCTTAATGCCAAAATATTCGCACAAACTTGCCAAAATTAGCCAAAATAAGACATATATAGTCTTAATCCTTGTACGGTAACTCTCATTCCGACTAGGGTAACGAGAAGCATTGATATTTTATTCTATTAATAAAAAATGCTGCCTGAAGATGGTTCTTTTACGGAACCGAGTGCTCTCTCTAAATTAGATCTCTTCAAAATATTTCCCACCATTATTAACAGTTTTTAATCAGCGACGAAACTCGCACAGGGTAACATTTTAGAATACACGCAAAATAATCATCAAAAATTGTAAGAAGAATAATAATTGTTGAAGCAAATAAAGGAATGAAAAAGCTAATTGATACATGTACTTGTTCACCGTCACATCCGCGGTGAACGTTTGCACGGCAATTGCTCGCCCTAAATACAATACACTTGACTCTTAATGAGTATTACGATGTTGCAAGTATATTGTGGAAAACATAGCAATGGCTTATGAAGCCCTTGCATTGTTCTCGTCCTTTGGATGAAGCATTCCAAACGACCGCCTTCGATCTAAGACTTTAAACATTATTAAATCGACTTGCGCTCATTTTCAAAGGAGTCGCCTGAGCGGGCTTCACTCACGCTGCATTCCGTCCGCTCATCAGAGGAACTCCAATTATGTATTCGACGATGTCGAAGAGCAAAACTTGTAAATTGCTCTCCACTTCGCCCCGCATTTATCGATGTCGAATCTAAATCAATCTCTTCCTCTCAAGACAAGCGACCTTTCCTTCCCTCGAACACCAACCGGCGTTTCCCGGGAGCGCCGTAAGCCACACCACACTCGAACCGCACACGTCCATTGGTATTCCTCGGCATTATCCATCTAACTCATCACATTTTGACGAATTAATCATCATATCTGAACCTTTCTCTACACCACAGGTTGTCTTCAGACTAAAATCAAAGCAACCATTGCAGAGCATAAAAATAATTCGCCTTGACCGGGATTCGAACCCGGATCCCTCGATATCCGTCCGAGTGCTTCAGCCAGTTAAGCAATAAAGAGCACCCTCTTACACCCCGACATTTTTGGGGCTGTAAAGAAACGAGATGTTGTGACGAAATAGCAGATGTCGCGGCAACTCCCGCAGCTTCTTGTGCTTCAGACGTAAAGTTCTTCCGCTCGATTTCAATCCCCAGAAACGTTCTTTTCTACTTAGCATCCTCATCCTTCCAGCTTCCTCACAAATCTTTTGTACTCTACCCATTTCTTTGCATTCATATCCCTGTATGTGAATCCCTGAGGAACTGTAGAAGTAAATAAATTACTCTCGCTTTCAAACGTTCCGGCAAGTTCAACAAGTGAAACTACCCTATGCAGATGTGTGCATACCCTATGAAATAGTGGATCAATCCATCCGATCCTCCTTCACTCAAGGATCGCTCTATTCTCCCCTCCCATACAACTTAGTAACACACCAAAACAGCGTAGCACACCCTCTGCCACTTCCCCGCCCTTCCCCAACAAGATGAAGTGCGCCACTCGGGGTTCGCTCCCCGAATGACCAGTCCGCAAGCCTCCGAGGTGCTTGTCCACTCCCTCCCCCCTGCCCAACAGCGCCGAACACCGAAAATACAAAAGAAGCGAGAAAGGTTTCCCTGGTCCTTCTCCCTCCATCTTCCCCTCTTTGATACTCGCCGTTTCGAAGGCAATGCGTATTGGTGAGGAAAGGGCCGTCTTTCAACCGGCCCACCCTCCCTGCCAATTCATAGGGATGTGTCTCAGCCACCGCTCGCTACATGAGCACCCCGGGGCAGGCCCTGCCATTGTCTGGACCGGTCTCCTTCCCCATCGCAATTCGCTCGACGTCAAAACCTCGAACCCGAAAACGCTGCTCCAAAAGCTTCTTCTCCCCATTCCCAACCCCCTCCTCCATCCCCCTCAAAGGACCCACCCGAACTACCCGACACACCTCCCCCCCATCTCCGTGCACCATGTGATTTGATGTGGCCGCTTTACTTCGCTCCGCCCTTCCAAATACTCTCTCCCGCTCTCGGCCTTGATGGCCACGACACCCACCGACTACTTCCTATCCGTTACACTACTTGTCACATCCGATTGGATGGGAAAATAAATCGAGATTGATGTTACCTGCTTCGCTCAAAGGTCGCAGAAGTTTTCTCACAACTGAGGAAAAGTTAGGAAAGTAAGGACAAATGAAGAAATTATTTACGAGTATTCGTATTTAGAAAGCAAATAGAAGGAGGTACTGGAGCAAATACTCTTGAGCTGGCAACAGCAATAGGTTGAAGCCAAAAAAAGTTAGGTCGTCAACGTTTAGGTGAGGGTCCTTCTCCATGTGCCCACGTTGCGCGTTTCCCCACGCCATCTACAAACGCACGCGCGCGTGCATGTGTGTGTGCATATATATATATATATATGTATATATATATATATATATATATATATATATATATATATATATATATATATATATATACACATACATATATATATATATATATATATATACATATACACATTCAAACACGAAATCCCGCCAAACGGCGAATAAATAATCATATATACAGAAACATATATAAGGAAAAGGGATAGGAACACGTATAAAGGACGAACACAATAGAGGTGGGGAAGGCGGAATCGAACGGATCACAAGAGTAAAAAAATTTCCTCAACCGGGACTCGAACACCGGATTTTTCCACTTGCCGGGCGGATGCTCTTAACCACTTGAGCTATCGAGGAAATGTAATTGAAATGTAGTGTAACGCCATCTCTTGGCTAAAGAATCGGGGCGCTTGGCGACATATAAGACCCACGGATCTCAGGGTAAATTACATTTCCTCGTATTCTGAACCGAATAAAATAATTTATATCATAGCTCAAGTGGTTAAGAGCATCCGCCCGGCAAGTGGAAAGATCCGGTGTTCGAGTCCCGGTTGAGGAAATATTTTTACTCTTGTGATCCGTTCGATTCCGCCTTCCCTACCTCTATTGTGTTCGTCCTTTATACGTGTTCCTATCCCTTTTCCTTATATATGTTTCTGTATATATGAGTATTTATTCGCCGTTTGGCGGGATTTCGTGTTTGAATGTGTATTTGGCCAATGTGGCTCATCTCTTTCTTCTGGCTATGCGTGCCACGAAACGCACTGTTCTTTTCCTGTATGATGTTGTATGAATTCTAACCACTGCCCTTTCCTCTTGTGTATTGTCTATTTCTCCTTTGGTGGGTGAAACAGCCCCCTGACGCCATCTCTTGGCTAAAGAATCGGGGCGCTTGGCGACATATAAGACCCACGGATCTCAGGTTAAATTACATTTCCTCGATAGCTCAAGTGGTTAAGAGCATCCGCCCGGCAAGTGGAAAGATCCGGTGTTCGAGTCCCGGTTGAGGATATATTTTTACTCTTGTGATCCGTTCGATTCCGCCTTCCCCACCTCTATTGTGTTCGTCCTTTATACGTGTTCCTATCCCTTTTCCTTATATATGTTTCTGTATATATGAGTATATATATACATATACATATATATATAAATATAAATATATACATATATATATATATATATATATATATATATATATATATATATATATATATATATATATATATATATATATATATGCTTTCGTAGACGTAACACGGAAGTGCCGAATAGTACAATACACAGTAACACACAATATAGAAACACAAAAAGAGAAGAACATTCACACGTTATTTCTTGATATTTCGACGGAAACAATCCGTCTTCATCTGAAGATATAGAAGTAATGGTCATTACTTCTATATCTTCAGATGAAGACGGATTGTTTCCGTCGAAATATCAAGAAATAACGTGTGAGTGTTCTTCTTTTTTTGTGTTTCTATATTGTGTGTTACTGTGCATTGTACTATATATATGTATATATATATATATATATATATATACATACATACAGTGGGTCGCGGTAGTCTAGTGGGTAGAGCGTTGGACTGCTGACAGGAGGGTCCCGGGTTCGATTCTCGGGCAAGCCACTCTGGCACCTGCAGCTCCACTCAAGCTTAAGTGATTTTTCGGGCACCAGGTCTTCCTGGGAAACCATAACCGGCACAGGGAAAGGAACTGGCCCCCCTTAATACCCTGATGAGTAAATTTCACACGCCGTATAGGGCTTAGTACTGGGTGATCTCTACCATCACCTACTAAACCGACCTTCGGGTTGATTACTCTGTTTATGGTTTATATATATATATATATATATATATATATATATATATATATATATATATATATATATATATATATCTTCACTTCTTCCTTATCCGACTCGAATATCACCTTCCTCCTCACCTCTCCCCCGCACATGCCCTCTCCGCTCTTCCCCGAGAACGCCATTCTGAAGACGACGGCCTAGCCGTCGAAACGTCAAAACAACATAATATTAGTGTCCTTTCTTTGTCTCTATGGTCTAAAAATCTACGTCTGTTTTTTTACATATTTATGCGTCGCCGGAGAGCGTTCGATTTCGAAGATATATATATATATATATATATATATATATATATATATATATATATATATACACATATACATATATATGCATGGATATATATATATATATCTGTGTGTGTGTGTGCGTGTGTGGTTTTTTAATAATCAAAACTCAAAAAACAGGCAGACAGGCCGATCCTCAGGCTATGAATTGACCGGGATAAATGACATTTTGACCGTTTGGCACTTTAATTATGTGTCCGTCGGTGAGTTTCCTCGGAGGCGAGGGAGCGTGGCGTGCCACATACGAGTACATTCCGTATTTCCTCCACGCTGTTATTATTATATGACAATCATGCGATCGCGAATATCCCTTCCTCCGTCTTCCTCCCCCCCCATCCCTCCTCCTTCCCTTTTTATCCCGACTCCGAATTCCTCATTTCCGCACTTCCCTTTCCGATCCACCCCCACCTCCCCCTCCCCTCTCTCCACCCCCCTCCCCCTCACAGGCCGGCCACTTCCCTCCGTCTACTCAATCTCTCCAAACTTTGTCGAAAACACCAATCATATCCCGCCGCCAACGCCCCACCCTCTCCTCCCCACAGACACACTCACAGCAGTTCCCATGGTAACCCTTTCCCGGAACCCTGTCCTCTCGTCCTGGGCGTCGTGCTTCATAATCCACGACCCCCTTATCACCTATCCGCCCTTTCCCTCAAGTGTCCTGCCACCCCCCCCCCCCCCCCCCCCCAAACCCAACCGATCTCCTCCCCAGCCACCACTCCACAAGGCACCGATGCCGCTCGGCACCTCGGCTCACTCTCTACACCGCGCTCTTTTGCGATTTCATCGCTGCGCCCCAAGTTTGGATGCCGGCGTGCGCCAGTCACCAGGGCGACCTCTTCACGCGACTCTCTCCCGAGGGAAGCATCTACCCATGCCGAAAACAACGACGCAACTTTCTGCGTCGGGGTGATCGCAAATATCAATGCCATTGGAATCGATCGAAAAACACAAAATAATTTTAAGCGTAAGAATCATTGCACAGATAATTATCAATTAAAATAACCCGACGATATTGATATTAAAAAGATTATTTGCACACTTCAGGAGGAATTAAAATATTAGACAATATTTCAACAAATCTTTAAATTCTGGAACGAGAGTAAGCAACTGATGTCAGGAAAATAAGGATTATATTCAGAAATATGAAATGTCATTAAACATAATTCTTTATGAAATACGTAAATTCAGTGCGTTTCATCTTTCCAACTTTTGAAAAAAACTGTATTTGCTTGATTAGAAATAATAATAATGAAGTTTTTCCACAGCAGGAATGAAAACAAAGAAATAGTATCTACGAATGAATTAAGAGTCATCATCGTCATCTTCTGAAGGCGGAGTCGTCTTGTCGTTGCGCCCATTCGTCTCTCTCCCTCTCTCTCTCTCTCTTTCCATTGCTTTTCTTTTCTGTTCATCGTTCGTGAATATTTATTTCTTCCTTTGCCTTCCTATTCCTCAATTTCCTCTTATTTGAAATTGTTAAGTCTCAGAACATGTCCAACAAATTCACTTTTCCTTACCTCCATCTCCTTCCTTAAAGTTCGTTACTCTTCACTTTCTCTCAATACGTCTCTGTGCTGCTTTTCTTGTCCGTCCATCTTGTTCCTTTCATTCTTCTCCTAATACACATTTCCATCGCTTCCAACCGAGCCTTCTTTCCCAATGTCCAAGTTTCGAATCCACAATAAAAATGTGCTCCAAATAAACGTTCTTGCAAAGGATTTTCCAATTTCATGCGTTTGTTACCAAAAAGACTCTTTTCATTTTCACGTGTGCCTTCTTCGTCAAGGCTCTCCGCCTTCTCTTCACTTCAGAGGTGCATCCATTGTTTCTTGTAGTTACACTCCCAAGGTAGCAGAACTCTTCTACTTGGCTTATCGTTGATTCCCCTATCTTTAAATTGGCAGGGGTTATTTTCCTGTTTCTAGAAACTACCATAGCTTTGCTAAATTCACATTTCATTTTCAGTTTCCATTTATTCAAAGCTGTAGATGGGGTTTTGAGCATTCTATTCATATCTTTGGCTGATTCTGCCAGGCTGATTCACACCATCATCTGCAAACCTAATGCAGTGTATCTTTCTTCTATTTATCTTCATACCATTTGGTTTCTTCTTAATTGTCTCTGCGGCTTCTTCAACATATAAGTTAAATATATATAGCGAAAGTGGACATCCTTGTCTTACTCCTTTTCTAATCTTTGCTTCTTTCTCACGTCCCTTTACTTCTATGAAAGTGCTTTGATTCTGGTATGGCTGAAATATAAACTTCCTGTCTTTGCAGCCTATACCTTTTCCCCTCATCTCGCCTCACGAGGATAACGAACCCTTCACAATTTAATGCATTGGATTTGTGAATTCAAAACGCAAAATTAGCAGCTATTAACAATTGCACCGGTGATAGCTGTCGGCACAAAGTTTTGCTTGATTTAGATGAATGACCTCCTGGGCCAAAACTAAAATGCCCTTTAGCTGAATTCAAATCGGCGAATTGAAAGAAAAACCTCAAAATGGGACTTAGTTAAGTCCACACGTAACTAGCCTGAAATATTTTACAAGATTGAAGGATTTTAAATCAACTGATTAAAGGTGCAACTCCTATATACCTAACTATAAAATAAAAGCAAAATAAGTAATAGGAGCTGGTTAAACAAATTAAATCGAGGTACTTGGTCCAAAATTTGGTCTAAAGTAATTGGCGAATCCAAACTTAGTTTATGCTATTCTACTAAAATAACATCAATGTGGGTTTACAGAAAGATAAAAAAATCGAAAAAGCGCAAGACTGCTCTTTGACTAGTCATGGAAAAAAAATATTACATATGCTGAACATCCATTAGTCCTGTGGGGAAAATATATACTTCCCAACGAGGAGTTGTTCCCATTGAGCAAATCATACCCTAATCAGTACTTAGTTTCATCGAGCCGCCTATGTCTTTAACAAGGGAATGAGAAATGAAACCTACTTGGAAGTCTCACCATAATGTCCAGTCAAAAGTTCCCTCTCCACAACTTCCCACTCTGTTGGTCTTTTTCTTCTGTCGTTTTTCCATACTTAATTCCTGATTGATGTAACAAAGTGTTCCAGCAAAAAAATGCATATTCTTTTATTCTTCCACAGAGTAAATTTTGCAGTGGAAGAAACGTCGAAAACTCCGGTGAAAAATATTGATTGAAAAAAGTGCTAGCATAACGTAACTTTACGTAAAAAACAGTTTTCCAAAGTATGGTGAAGGATGTGGGAGAGCCAAGAGTAGATTTCTTGCAATATTGCCGGGGGTCGTTCCTTCCTCAGTCGAGAAATCTCACCTCAAAAACGCCGTTTTCGCGCAAAAGAAGCGTCTCCGAAACGAGATTTCTTTCTTGCCGCCTTCCCAAACAAATGAAGACAGAACACCCGAGCGACAAACAACTCCATAGAGAAGAAACGCCAAGAGTGGAGCTGAAAGCGTGTCCTCGCCGCCCTTGAACACCCACGAACCCGCCCACACACACACACCCCTGAATCACCACCCCTGAATCCCCACCCCTGTATCCCCACCCATCCGCCCAAGCCACCTTCGCATTGATTGGCACCCAAACACAGAGAGAAATTTCCTCTTTCTCTCCTCGCTTCTTCGGATGCTGCCCCACGGTTGCCTCACATTGACGAGGTCCACAAACACCATTTTGGAATCAATGCTGCGATGCTCTGCACATCCAAGCCTTTTACATAAGTATGTACATGTAACCAGGTCTGCGAAAGATAGAGGAAAACTCTAAATACTTCTCCCTCACATATCGGTATATTTTCAACTTTGCTAAATGATTTTCGCAGACTTCTCCACGCCACACTTTCATAAATAAATCACACAGACGGCCTGCATGAGCCGAGCAGCTTACGATTAGAAACACGCAAATGTTGGTCCCAGCCCAAAAAAGTGCGTCTGCTTAATTTCTCATACATGCGATTGATTCCATAGTCAACAATGCACACGCATTCCGCCACTGTCGCCTCGCGCCAAACGAAATGGAAAGCATTGAGCCATTGGTAGCGATTCGAAAGAAGAAGTTTCGCTTGTTTACATTAAATATATGTGTGTATGTTAATGGCCAGTCCTGGGTATTGAAAATTGCTTTGTTTGGCCCCTGTCCCGCAGACACGAGTATTAATGCGTCAAGTGAGTGACCACAATCAAGTACCAAACGTGAGTCATAAGAGACCTCGGAAAATAAACCCTCGTTCCTCTGCTCTTCCTCCCAGAATCCTCTTCACACGCAATCCCATCCCGGAACACTCACAAACAAATCCAATTCGATCTTAATGCCATCTAGACCACCTCAAGCATGACCTTCCGACGCCGTCCATGAATTACGTCAAGCGACCATTTTGAGTGCCCTCCCCATTACACTGTCGCTTCCGGTCACGCTGCACTGAATGTAGTCGCCTTAAAATGACATCACGTCCCCTTTCTAATAAGTTTGCTGGGACCCTCGCGAGGGGTGCCAAGGGGACAGCGTACGCGTCGCCATCTAGCGGCTAAGCGGAAAGTTTAGCAAGCGCATTCAATTTCCTGAAGCGATCGGATTCCGGGTCAAAATGGAACATTGAGTGACACATCGTTCAAATGCCGAGCTTCTCGCTCTGCCTTAGTAACGGTATGCGTGACGTCTTCTGATGTGCCGCGAATGGTTTACCAAGAAGGAAAATTGTGAGCAAAACGCGGAAGGAAAGGGACTTGAGCTGCGGTGCCCAAAATGACGAATCTTACACCTTCCTTGCGTCACTAGAATAAACCTCCACTCCACGTAACGCAGTCTGTGACGTCATTTATGGAGGGCTCTCTTCCTCAATTTCCTCAAGGGCACGGCAGGTCGTTGCCCCCGGACACCCAATGGGCAACAGTCACGCAGACGATGTGAATTCTTGTTATTAAACCCCATTATATAGGAATCGATCGTTGCGAAACTTGTTGCGTTCGACTTCCACACACTTGCCATAGTTCATTTCTTCGAAATTCACAGATCTCGGAGCAAATCAGGCAAGACATTTGAATTGTACTCCAACTCAATTATTAAGTTTTCGAGAAGAATTTCTCAGTAGAACGTCTGGAACAGCTAGACATTTAAAAAACGATCCGCGGCACAGATGCCGTTGCTCTTAGAAACGGGCGCCTTCACCCCACCTTTCACCATTCACCATCATTCTTATGAACAACGAAGCAGTGTAGAGACACACATGGAGAAATCTGGTTGGGAGCCACTAATTTACCGTACGTTTAAATACAGGTTAAATTCACCGCATATACTTGAGGGAGGTTGCTTATCTGAGGACAGTAAAGACATATTCAAGGTCCCGACTTTCTATGACAGATCAGCTCTTGTAATAATAATAATTCGGCTTTACTCGACCGACATTGAGACCGTGGAAATCCTTTCTTCGATATGACCCATACTGTGCGTAAAATCAGGAAGATATAGCGTAGAATGGATCGTTTTTAGAAGGCTTTTATTTCCTCGCACCATTAGAGATGAAAACGGAGATGACAGCAATCGAGTCGGAGATAATTAGAATTGGCAGTTTAACTATTTTTCCCATATCCCGGATGTTATTTATTATCCAACAGACCCATCATCTTTTTAACAGTTCTACAGCGCCGTTTGAATACATTTACGTATCTTAGCATTGGATATTGCTGCATGCAAACACCTTCTTCCGTGCGATTCACGTTTTTTGAGTGCATGGTCAAACTAATATATGTGCAGAGTGACTGCGCACATGATTGGCATTTCGCATTCACGGTTGGTGACCTTTCACCCCCGCCACACGCCCTTGCCTTGGATCGGGGGCATTTCGCAGATGTATATTCCCCCCGTAGTAGTGAGCCGTGAATTAGACTTCATTGTCATTTTCATCATTTCCCCGACGTGTCTCATTCAGCCCAGATGACGACAGCCTACATTCTTGGAAGTCAAAACATGAAAATATAATTTGAATCTTTGGTCTGTGGAAGTTCGATCAAAAAATACATCGATAAGAGGCAATGTTTATTTCTCAAAAACGGGATGTGATCGATTAGCCTATCACGGATATTAGGAGTCTCAGGAGGAACTGAAGGGCGTTTATGTAACAATTTGTGAATATTTGGCAGGGAGGAAAAGAAGCATTCGAGGACTGGAGAGTGTGGGAGAAATTAATGAGAAGGAAAGTCTCCATTCGTAATATAACATGAGTCTTCTCTTGAAAGTGCATCCTTCGACGGATTTAGGCTTATGTAGACCATGCGCGTGTTTCCTTTGCGTTAAAATCGTGAGAATTATTTGAATTTTTCCCCACACGGTCTAAAATATTCTATGGGTCTGTGCAGTAATTTTTATCACACTGAGAATTTGAAATCTAGCTCTGGACCGTAAATCCTCTCGACAATTCCCTGTCGCAATGCAGATACGCTGGTACCTATGACGTGACGAAGCTAAACCTCTCAATCCATCTCGTCGCAATTCGGGACCGCAAGCCGACTACTGTAAGGGAGATATGTGCTCCTTGCCGCCAACTCGACATACGCTGACATCAGCCTACATATGCATATGGCTTGCACCGATTATTTCGGAAATGAGGGAAATGTATTTCATCGCGTAAAGATTTCATCGCTCCGCCGAAGGTATTCCACTGCTTGGCTAGGCGTCATCTTCGTCCATCCAATAGTTTGTCTTTGAATAACTCTCTTTATAAATATAAAACTTACATTTTTCAAATATTTTTTACCAGTTTTTATCAATTACATGCAATAAACGCTCGTGTCTTTGCATTGCACTTTTTTAAATTGTTAACTTCGCGAATCACTGCATCTAATCGTATATAACGAAATGAAACGGGCATGTTCTTACAGTATGGTTCCTCTCGGCCTATTTCTCCAACCAACTCGACTGTATATTTCTCGCGATCCTGATAAGCGTCAATTCCGCACACCTCTCTCGAGTCTTCCACCACAAGCGTCTGGTATTGCTTTCGGAGGCAGTTCTAGATTCCCCGTTTCGGATTCACTCAGAGATTTTAAAATGATATTTGGCGAATGGATGAGAGATAATAATAGAATTCATCAAGATTACAATTAGCATTCTCTTGTTTTCCTACCTAGATTGTTGGTTGCTAGGAATAATCGCTGCTCAGCAACGACGTCCCTTGCGGCGGCTTGCGGGGTATTATGTAGATGATGGAGCGAATATTGCCAAGTGAATGTATGATTCGCGAAGAAGCTTTCGTGGAAGTGAAGGAAGGCTTTCCTTCCATAGTATTATTTAGTATCCGTGCTGCAGTTACTTGCTATTTCGCTTAGTTCCATTGGCTCTCCAATGTTTTTAATCTTCCCATATCAGCTCAGAAAACAAGAACCTACGTGTGTTGGAGCCTATGTTCTGAAAAGAAATTTGTATATTTATGCGTTTAGGAATTTATCTATTTCATTTTACCATTGAATTGAACTACGAATAATTTAATTTTATGATGTTTTATTGCAAAGTGTTAAAACAATTTGAAGTTTTAACATTTTCCGTATCAACAATATTATTAAGCTCTGAATCTCACGAGAAATTGAGAGAGAGGTGGTATGACGCTATAGTTACGCCTCATTTGGAATAAACAGCAGGTATTCGGGATCAATGGGAGAAAGTTAAGCAGAAATATTAAGATTAGGTTCAGATAAAATCCGCGAGATTTGTCAAAAATTGTTACGGTAAGGAGACGAGCGTGACAGTCTCTTTGGGGGCATCAGGCTGGGAGCCACTTGCGAAGAGAGCAAGCGAGACTGAGACCTTTAGAACGGCTCATAACGAACGAGTTTGACAATGCCACCGAAGGAAAGATTATGACTCCACACTATTTCAGTAGATTTGACGGCAATAATAAGATAAGGAAAAAAGACTCCAGTACAGATGGTTAATTACAAATACTCGTTTTTTATGCCGGACCATCAAGAACCATAATAGTAAGAAATCGGAATCATCGTACAAACATAAAAGGAACTTTATTTAAAAGTCAGGGCAAGGTTAAACACTGCGTAGACCCCAGGTGAACTTGTAGTTGCATGTGTACGTTAGTTGATGGTACTTGTATTTTCACGCGTGTCAGTCAAAAGTATTTCCGCATGAATATAGCATTTGCCTCGGTTGGTGCAGGTTCGCATGAATTTGACAGTTTCGCATGCTGCTTTATCCCCTTTTACGAGTGGTGACCGAGCAACCCCAACCACACGCCCTTACGGTGGCTTGCCGGGCTTCGCGTAGTTGCAGATGCAATAAAAAACCTTCTAAATCTGTTGTTCTTTCCAGGATGTGTATTGGCCGGGGATGTCGATGCGCCACAATCAGTCCTAATGTCTTAAACTCTTCAGATTTGCAATCGCGATGGGAATTACAGCTTTTACTTTGCATGTGTTTCTTTAATAAATGACTCTTTCACTGCTTCCGAATGAAATCGTTCGCTCACCTGAGTGAGTGAGCGCCCTGCGTACGGTTGCTGTGGCAACGGGGTAGGAGGGGAATTGCCTGAGAAGCGAAAACAACAACGCCCCACAAAGGGGACCTTTCCCTCTTTCCCCTCTCGCACCCACGCCCCTCGGCGACGGCGGCACCTCCTTCCGACCGCGGCAGCCGGCCGGCCGCCCCCCCGGCATTCCTTCCTCCACCTCGTCCTCCACTCCACCGGAATAAAACCCTCTTCCGCCTACGCCCCCCTGCATAAACACACACACGCAGTGAATTCAATCCCCTCTCTCCTTCCCTCGCGGAGGACGATCGTCTCTCGCTTTTCCCACATTCTAATTCCTCAGTTCCGTCTTTTCTTCCGAGCCGTACGCTCTCCTTCGCTCCATCCCCCATAATCCCACCCACCCACACTCCGCCTTCGCTCTCTCCCACTCGGTCACCTTTCCTTCTAGATACACTCCCCACCCCCTCTCTCCCGCAACACCCTCCCCCTATCAGGCCTCCCTTCCTTCACGAATCAGGCGCGCTTTTTAAGGCGGGCCAAGTCACCAAATACTTAAGAAAAATCTCTCTCTCTCTCTCTCTCTCTCTCTCTATATATATATATATATATATATATATCTATATATAAATAAAGATATATATATATATATATATATATGTCTCGTCGTGATTTTTTCGTCGGGAATGCTGTTCTTCAACGAGCTATGACTTCGGGCTGCCTGCTTTCGAAAAAAAATATGCAACAAAGTTTAAACTATTTCCTTAGGTATTTCCACCGTTTCAAATAATGTCAGTCAATTTAAATGTTCTGTCGATTGCCTAGGTCTGAAATCTACATCTACATCAATACCCTGCAAGCCACCAAAAAGGTGTGTGGCAGGGGGTGCAGCACCAGGACGAAAGGGTAAGGGATGAGGGGATTAGGGTTTATATATATAGGGGGAAATAAATGCCTTCTCTCTTCCGCGGCATAGTAAATAATTCATATGCAACAGTTACATAAAAAAATAGCTTTAACATACTTCATGGGATAGATGTAGTTCACGTGACGCCGCGTCATTTTTTTGCAGCACCGCAGTGAGGAAGCATTCACTTGTTCCCCTTCCCGTTCAATCGGAGAGACTGTTTGTGACAAACATATATTGCGCCGCGAGGGGCCGGACCTTCCTCCTTCGCCATCTCTTTCTTATACTCGATGCAAGAAAAAGAAGCCTAGCAATAATGAAAAGGTTTGCGGGTGACAGCAGACGGATAATGTCGAATGGCGCCCGGATAAAATCGAATGAACGGGTCGAATGGAGAAGGATGAAATACTTCAAAACTGCGGCCAGCGCCACCACGATTCCCAAGTTGTCTGAATAGATTGCGCCAAAGAGGTTTTCGGCTCAATGGGAAAAATCCACGACGACCGTCAACCGAAAAGTGTCGAGCGGAGAGAGATTTCTTTCCTCCGCAGACGGTGGTCTATGAAAAACACTTCCGAGGAAATAAGTTAAAACGTCCATTATATAGATATAATATAGATATACCTGTACATTAAATTAATGGTCATTTTAACTCACCAGCGTCATATAGAGCATATATATATTAGAGCATTGGTCCGGCAAGTCGAAGATCCGTGGTTTGAATCCCGGTGAAGAAACTTTTTCACGCTTGTGATTTGCTAGACTCTACCTTCCCCATCATTCTTGTGTTCGTCCTTTATTTGTAATCTAATCCCTTTTCCTTCTATTTGCGTCCATGTGGCGGATTTTCGTGTTTATATGCACATACATGTATATAATTGTTTTTTTCACTTTCCCTTCATTGCATCCACATCTCGAGTGACATTTCTAACATTTCCGCGTTTGTTTCAGGTTCTTCCTTTAATCTCAGTCTTTCATTTTCAATCACAGCCCTCGGAATCCATTTTTCCTGCCTCCTTATAATTTATCCCAAAAAACCACTCTCCCCCCCTCTCCACATACCCAGCACTTCCTCATTTGTTTTCCCGTTCGGCCCACTTCACCTTCGCCATCCTTCTCCACGCCCACATTTAAAAAACCTCCAATATAAGCCTATCATCCTGCTTCAATGACCATGTCTGCGCACCATTCACAACCACAGCCAATTTCAAAGTTTTGACTCGTGCATTATGCATTCCCACTCAGCGATTCCCTCCTCCTTGTTAAAGCTTCTTTGCCTAAAGCTATTCTTCGTCTCGTTTACTCTTTGACCATTTTTCTCCAGAGACGTAAACTGCTTCACTTACTCGGTCTGATATTTTAATATTTCACCAAGCTTTCATCTTTCTACAAAGGGCATATCATTTGTTTTGTTTACAGTGATGTTCACCCCATACCTATGGTACTTAATTTCCAATGCTTCAAGATCTTTATTATTTTGGCAAACTGTGCCTTCATCATATAAAAAAACTAACTGATTGTATGAATTCACCCCTGACTTTCATTTTTCCCACTTCTTCCCATGCCTCTTTTCCATTTTCTACACAAATTCATTGAAATCCTGGCATGATAGTTAGTGCTGAATTCTCATTGCTCTTTCTACCACTACCCCTTAGCTGACAGTGGCAGGTCAATGTTAGGGATAAGTCTCTTATTCCACTAGTCTACTCCTAATGTCAGCAATACTTTCAATAATACTTTCCAATTCATCCTATCGAATGATTTATTTTGCTTCACGGTACAAATAAATGTACATCCTCATAATATTTTAGGTTTCCTTCCATTAATAACCTCATTACTGATATTGAATCACAAGTGTTTGATCCCAAACTGGTAATCCCTGGAGTAGCCGTTTAATCTCCTCTCCATTCTATTATTAATGAACATGAACACTGCTGCGTGCCAAATCAAACTTATTACGCTGAAATCTGTGCGAATGACTGTCCATCTCTTTTTTTAGGGATCTGAACAAACACTGATCGAAGGTAATCATATGGCCTAATCATTTTATCATCAACGCTAAGATTTAGTCAATAATATCTTAGTAGATTGAGTAGTTCCACGTGGATGTTTTCCACCTTTACTGCCTTATTGATCCAACTCTCATGATGCCCTTTCAATCTCTCCATTAAGTATTCCTGAAATGTAGCTATCATTATATCTATAGTTATGCTTAAATTATTCATATTACCCTTTTAATATCTAAGCTTGTTGTCCCGCAATTAATAATGGTCATTAATAACTTGAACGGATTTTCCCTTTTTATCTCCTGACAGTCCTGTATGACTTCTTGTGTAGCACGCCAATTTCACTCTTCCTTAGTAATACTTTAACATCCTCGCATTCCGTCTCCCGCCACACTTCTTTCGCTCTAGTATTTTCCTGTCTCAGTTTATTATTCCATTTATGACATAATTCCAATTTTATTTAATTTTAACAAGCTTTTCTCATTCATTGTTTTCTCTCCAGCATGCTGATACTCTTTCTATTCAAGTTGAGAATTTCATACCCATTTTATCAACCGACTTTCTTGTTTTATCCTTTTGAATTTGCCATCACACTTCAATTATATTATATTATGACCTTAATCCGCATCCGTCCCAAGGAAATTGAGAAATGTAATCAAGCTGTCCCTGAAATTGTGTCCTACCATAATGTTCAACCGATACCTCTCCCCGTGACAGGTATTAATGAGTCCCCCCTTAAATTTCCACGTATATCCATATCTATTGTGGTGTTTAAACCAAGTGTACTTTATGATTTCGCCCTGTCTCCTGCAGAACTCTAACGATATCTTCCCGCCGTGATTCCTTGGTTCAAAAATATTGTCCCTTATCTCACTATCATTTATTCTTTCGTTCAATATCGTGTACCCTTCATCACTATCAAATGCTTCATTCCAAGAATATCCACCATTTTGACCTCTTACTCATCGTATAACCAGTTGATTTCCTCCCTCATATGATTGCTTGGTGACCTGGGTAATTATTAAGTTGGTAGGTTCTAATTTTCTTGTCGTCTACATCATCTTCGAATTCCAAGTCCTTATTCGACGTTTATTCATTTAATTCTCTTCGGGTTTTCATTTCCAGGACTGGAGTGTAGCCACCATTTGCTAGCCTTTGCTGCCTGCATGTTTCTTCATTCCCCATTCATCGTGGTATTGCATGCAGTAACATGTAGTAGTTTGGCCTGCAACTCTTTCCGTTCACTTTCCCTTCGGTTGTCGTCTCCAGTGTTTTCAAGCATCAAGTAACCCCCACAGAGATTATTACTCCTCTTTTGTCCCTCGTCCAGAGGATTCTAACTTCACCTCAAACATCGTCATACTTTCTCACTTGCCACACTATACCACATTTTTTTAATTCTCTTCGGTAGAATAACATTTATATTGTCTCAAATCTTATTTTACTTCCGCTCCTATGGTAACGCCTCACATCCGCAGGAAAGCAAATAGATTCCGTACCTAGGTTTTTAAGGATCACCTATGCACATACCGTTACACTCCATTAAACCCTAGTTTTATAAGAATTGGAAATGATATTATAACAGTATTGAAATATCTAAAACGAACGATGAGAAAAATTAAACGCAATCAGACTCAAAGGGATGAAAAATAACGAGTAATGATATCATTCGTAATTTCCCATTGAGAAACTTGGAGAAGATATCTTATCTCACCCACACCACCTTTTCTGCGCATCCTCGCAATGCGGCTATAAATTTTCAGGTTTCAAAGTATTTTTTTCCCGATCGGTGGAAATAAAGCACGGGAGAGTGGCGATTACAAAAAATGCGAAAAAAACTGGAAATTCGCATTAAAATTGCGGACGGAGGAGAGCGCCCCAGACCAGAGTGTTCTCGCAGTGTGGCGTCGTCGCGGGCACATGGACGTGTGTGTGTGTGCGGGCGCCTATGGCGAGGCTGAAAAAGGGGCGAAGTGACGCCGGGGCAGACACGCCGCTTCGTTACTGCCAGAACGGAGGCCGTTAGCAGTATTTCAGGCTTCGTCTGGGAACTGCCGGGAAGGTGGAGCGCGACAGTGCGACTATACGGTCTGGGGTAAGAGAATGGGGGAGGGGGGGGTGGAGGTTTCGGGGAGAGTGAGGGGTGGGAACGTGTTCGAGGGAGGGAGGGTCGAGGGGGATGCTCGGTGGGATGGTCGGTTCGTTGCTATGGCCGATCATTCCGGAGCAAAAAATAAAATAAGGGAGACGGAGAAATAAAAGGGGTGGGGGGGAGTGAGATTCGTGGTCTGGGAGGGGAAGTGGGGACTGGAGTGGAGGAAGAGGTGGTTTCCATGGAGACGGGGGTGGATGGGAAAGAAGGGGAGCCAAAGGGAGAGTGAGTAAAACACAGATTTGCGGCAATTTGGAGGGTTTTATGCACGATCAAGAGGGATGAGAAAGAGAGAGTACCCTCCCCCTCCCCCCTCCCCTCTCCCCCCCCCAACGACCAACCGTCATCTTCATCGTTTGCGCATTGGAAAGCGGGCCCGCGATCAAAATGAAGGCCCATTGCGGAATATGTAGCTTCGATATCTGTATTTCGGATCAGGAATTCATATCAATCCAATCTTCCATTTAATGCATACTAATTGAACTGTCCTTCTCCTGCCGTTCTTTTGTCGACATTTTCATTCTTCAAGCTACGAATTAACTTTAATCGCATCATAAAAATTTTTCTCGCAATATATTAATGAACTGCTAAATGCACATTTGATGTAAATACTTAAATACAATTACATTATTCACGAAATCAACACGTACAGCAAAAAGCAAGGCGGAGAGATAAAAAAATAAATTGGCGTAATAGGTATTTGCGTAAGAGTGACCGCGGTGAGGGTGAGATCGAATGCGGAGAAGGGGATGATTTTAAGTGAACACCTTTTCAGAATGAAGGAGATTAAATAGAACTTAAATTATCGAAGGTAGGTAATAATTAATTTAATATTAAACTAAACATCAATTTGCTTATCTACTTTGAGATACGCACAGTAGTTTAATGTGCAAAACTGATTTGATTGCAATAAACTAAAATGTATTTACGGCAATAAAAAAGCTGCTCTCTTTATTCCACCTAATGTTTGCATCTTACATTTCCGACTATGTCTTCATAGTGGTAGCTTTGGCCTCCTGGAGTATGCATTCCCGTATTATGTAGGCTGAAGCAGAATGGACTCCCTAGTTTTAAAAACTCACAGAAAAGCGCACAGGTAAAATAGCGGTGTGGGAGCGACGTTAGCCGAAGAATATGACACCATTATTTATCAAATACCGTGTAGTGGTGTGGTGAGCATCGAGGCTTGGTCGTAGAAACGATCTTTAAGAACAATGGTGGTGTGGTGGCGACGCAGAGGGCGCTGTGGTCCAGCGAGTAAGCGCATTTTCACCTCTCCGGCTCAGTAAATAAGCAACACTTTCGTTACCGGGTGGCCAACAACCCCTTCATCCCATCAACTTCACTCAAGACCTCTTCATGGCCCAAAAGTGACAGTTTGATACACTGTGTCCTCCATAGGCATTACTGGGCCTTACTTTTCGGAATCTCGAGGTTCAACTTGTACTGTGAACCCTTTGCGCTGTTGTGTGATGTTGGAGAACTTTGTACTTCCCTTTAAAATGGAAGAGTACTTATGGTGAGGAATATGACAGAGGAGCCTTTTGGTTTCAACAGGATGGTGCCACGGCTCATACCACCCGTCGTTCATTCCAACGACAATGTCCCTGATCTGCCTGATCTCCTTACGAGGGGATGTTCCATGGCCCCCTCACTCCCCGGATTTGAGCCCATTTCGTCTTTTTACTTTGGGGATATCTCAAAGCTGAGGTTTACAAGTTCGACCTAAGACCATGGAAGCTCTTAAGGAGATAATTACAGATGTAATCGCATCGGAATAATGCAAGATATGCCGAGAAGAGTTTTCGAAAACTTTTTTGAACGATTCAACATGTCCATCGCTCACCCGGATGAAATAATTATCAAAACCTAACGAAAAAGTGACATTGGATTTAGTGTTCAGAAATAAAAACTTCTTTATCTTGGTTGGATTTTTTTGTAAATCCACCCGTCAAATCAGGGAGTCCATTCTGACTCACCTCACTCAGATGTATGTTGTGTACGAGTGTATACTCACGAAGAGTACTGCGTCCTTTCCGTCCCTCCTGTGAACGATCACCACTGATAAAATAAGGGAGTTCATTCTGCTTCACCCTGTAGTATACTAAACGCATTCATGTGACACGGAAAGAAGAGTGTTTGGAGGAGTAGATGGCAGTGGTAGGTGTAACGAAGGCCGCCGCATATTGCGTGGGGGTCGGAAAGAAGGCGATCGAGAGGGGATGTGAGGCGAGACTAGTCTACCTGCGAAAAAAGGACATCAGTGACCTCTTCGAATCAGTTGGCGTGCAGGGAAGAGGAAGGGAACGGAAATCTTATTGGCGACGGTGGGGATTCCGCATTAATAAAAGCGCGTGGACACAATAAGAAGTTATCCGGGAGAGTAGGACGGACGGAGATGGGAATGGGTGAGACTTCAGACTCTCCGAGCGTCCGCCTAGCCTCCCATGACCCCCATTCGCCATGCCAAATACACGTCTTCCTCTCCCGCCACCCTCCGACCCCACCTCACCGCCATCAAACACACACTTAAGCGTCGGCCAAAACTTGCTTTCAAAGGAGGAGGGGCGAGTCGTGCGCTGCTGCGGGCGACGGCCTGTCGCCATATCACATTTGCTGGGCCTACGCCTCAAATCCAATCCCTCCCTCCACCCAATGCATCTACATGCACCGGGACACATACACACACGCCCCATGTGTGTCTCGCCGGGGGCACATACGTACCACATCCCTTCCCATAAACCCCCTCTCTACACGTGTGCCTTTATCGGCAATCTCCACCCCCGCCCCCGCCATTCAGGACCCTCCTCCCCGCCATCGTAGCACTCCCGCGGCGACGTATCGAAACAGTGAGGGAGTCAAACACCAATTCCACCTTTCGGCAAAAGTCTACAAGAATTCTGAATCGCAGTTTTCAAAACGTCACCTGTGTTTTCAATGCAAACTTCTATCGTGCAAATGAATTTAGTCTAAAGAAATATAAACACTAAAGGTAACATGTTGCGCATTGAATTCGTATGACGTCATCGGACTTATGGCCGCACACACACACACCTCTATGACTAGCCAACGCCCGTTGTTCATCTGTTTTATTATTCCTCGGGTTACCGCGCATGGAAACTGAAATTAAAGATACGGGTTATCGACGGCGAAAGGTTTCTTTGACGCCAATTATCAAATTTCTACTCAAGCAAGCAAAACTTTTAACGAGGTAGACGACCCAGTTCCGCAGAAGTTGGAAAATTTAAAAATCAATGAAAACGATACAATAAAAGGCAAAATTAAAGTATAACACCGCAAATGTAATTATCTTGGATTCGAAAAATGGAAAAGGGAACAGTCCAAAGCCCTTAACATTGATTTCGCAGAAAAATATGATACATAATATAGTCCCGTTAAAACCAAAGTCATATAGTAGTAGTTTTGAGGGGAGGCGACCGACAGCTAAGGTCATTTGCGCCATAGGGGATGGACAGGAAAGGATGAAGGGTGGAGAGAAACCCGGCGTCGGCATTAGCCTACTCTTTACGAAAGGCACCAAGGGGTCCGCGGCTTAACGTCCCATCCGACGGACGTTGTACTCACTCAAAGTGCCCTCCACAAAGCACCTCAAGTAGGGATCGAGATACCACTGAAAAATATTCAACACCGCCGGGATTTGAACCCGCGCCCTCAGTAACATTATAGATTGGTAACTACCACTGCCTTCATTACAGTACATGCTAAACTTATCACCTGCATGAAATTTTCAACTAACAATAACAATTGATTTCTCTGTTACACAATATTAATGGGGTAACTCAATAAATAATCTTTTTCCATAATGAATTGGCATCGAAGATCGAAAGACTAGTCAGTAAACGTGACATTCACCTGTTACCAATGTCAAGTGCCAATATTATGTGAGCCACGCTATTTTGCTAAGACCTGGTTTAATACTTAATCTTTTCAGTGACTAAATGGTGTGGGAGGGAAATCGGAAACTGTTCCGCAGCAAACAGCATAGCTCGATCGAGGAGAGGGACTTTTGGAGCTAAATTTCACTTTTAGCTGCACAGCTAGGGCTCGGCAAGCGAAGTTGGCAAGCCTCGCCGTGTGCACGCCCCGGAAAGGCTTAAAAATTGGCCGCAGGATTGGTCTGGTCCGTCTCCACTCACGGAATACGTATTTCACGTCCCTAAGATTAATTTCACCGCAGTGGGTACCACCGCCGCCGCGGTAACAAACCCAACAGCCTGATTTTGATGGGCGAGAATCGTCCTGATAGCGTCCTTCGCAAAACAACCCTGCGAGGAAACACAAAAGGAAGGCATCGGTGAACAGAATGCAAACGGAAGAGCAGAGACCAATGGATGTGGAAGTAGGAATTCTATAGAACTTGCTGAAATTTCCATTTGTCTTCTTTCTCAGCATTCAGGGCAGGGAGCGCGAGAGATTCGGAGACAAGGGGAGAGAAAAAAAAGAGACGAACACTCAAATATGCTTCTAGATTTGCCATTAAAAAGCCATACAAATTTTATAAACTATCAAAAATAGACACCACACAAAAAAGACACGTCAATATCTTACATTGCGGGTCACTCCACCCTTCTTCGTCCGTAAAATAACTTTCGAGCGGAGTGGAAGTAAGAGGAAGTTCAGCCAGGGAGAGATGTGGGAGTGAGTCTGCCACCTCTTATAAAAGGTTAACATGTAATGTAATGACGGCAGTGGTAGTTGTCAATATTTTAATGTCATTATGGCTTTGATTATTACGGGACTACATTTTGTTTCACATTTTTTTGGGGAATCAATCTTAAGAGTTTTATCCTGTTGAGCGAAATTTAGGTTAATTAAGCAATATATTAGTAGTTAATATCCTTACTTAGTATGTTTTACTATCGCAGATGTTGACCTCTTGGATATTAGCTCATCAGTGGTGAGCATTTAACCCCTTCCTTCCCCATTCATACGTGGACAAATGGACCACATTCCATCCGTAATAGCCACGAACTATACCCCACATTCTTCAAACACACACCGATATCCACAGAAATATTCTACCATTAATTCCCATTAAATAATTATCACAACGATCAATAGGTATTCCACCGGTTAAGTTGGGTTTTGGATGGGCTTCGCCTTCGGTGGAAAACCCTCTCATCTCGCCCTGAGAGAGTCTGGTCGACAGAATGGGCACTCTTTCCCCCATTCCGACAGATTCCTGTCCATGTACACTTTTAACGTTTGGGTTTTAAGACGACTTGAGTCGCGGGAGGAATTCGATTTTCGATTTTCATATTGTTTTATAACTTTCACTGAAACTCCAATCACACCTTTCCGATAGAAAGAGTCCGCAAGTGAGTGATGGGGATCAGTGAGATGGCGAGCGAGGGATTTTAGGGAAAGGGAATAAAAAGAGATCCCCTCGGAGAATAAATAACTCCTCTCGCGGCATTCTTCGCCGCTGCCTCCTTCCCCCAAAGACGGGGCCCGACACCGCAGCAGCTATCGCTTCGCCCGTCTCTCCCTCCACGTCTTCCTCCCACCCCTGGACTCGGCTGGTGTTCCAGTCACCATTTATCTCTTCGGAAACCGAGGGATCCGCGAGCAGTGGACTCCAGGCGGCAAGGACCATTCATCGCGCGTGGGCCGCCGGACAGTGGGGGGGGGGGAAGAGTAACAATTGGGAGGGTGGAGAAATTCACATCGCATCCCCCTCCAACCATCCTCTCGCTCTCCCCCCGCTGTGGCGGCAGCGGTCCTCCCCCACCCTCCCCGTCTTAAACCAAAGGGATGACTTCCATTGGCAGAAGGGGTGGAAAAAATACGGAGGGGTCGTGCGAGCACATTACCGACAAACATGACAAGTTACAGGCACATGCGCACCCGCCACGTGGTCTCTCGCCAGGGCTCGGATCAAGTAAAAAGATTTTTGCCCGAAAGGGGGAGCGTAAGGGGGTGAGTTCGTTATTGGACGGGGTTTGTGGAGGGCGATTGAGGGAAAAATGGGGGAATCAAGGGATCAGGGAGAGAAATAAATAAAAGCAAAAGAAATGGACAGAATCGATCTCAACCATCAGTCGTACACAAAAGTTAAAGAAGTTTTACTTTTTTTCAGTCCCTTCATTAATTGACCGTTACTACAGAAACCGTAAAAACTGTTCTCTTGCTTCGATTAAAAATGGTAAAAATTAAAGACTTAAGCAACATAGTTCTGATTCTCAGATATAGCAATAGCGAGGGAGAGTACATCTACCTTCGGCTAATTAGAACTGTTACCAGGAGAGAAAAGATTGGAAAGAGTTCCATTCGCGAAAATTCGTGAGTGGTACGAAAAGTTGCAATAAAGTAAACTAGAATTCTATAAAATGAAGAATTTCGTGAATATACAAAAAAAATATTTTGCGGCAATATTCCAACTAATTGTTTATGGTCTATGGCATTTTAATTATTTATAATTTTATAACCGAGGAAGTCTACGAACTTAAGCCACAAAATATCTTCTGAATGGCGAATGAAGACTAAAATGATGAGCCCAACCTTGGGTACGTCACTCAGCTCAGATTTCTTTAGCTCATGAAACAAGAAAGCACTAATATCCCTACGAGTTCAAAACATTTTTGAGGTAAACCAATCGATGTAGCCTTGAGGTGAAAAATATCATTGATTCCTTTATCATAGGAATCGCTGAAAATCAAGTCTCCTCGTCGGGATATATATTTCATATGGATCACAGGGATTTGCAGGAACACTAGTAAATGATATCACATCAAGCATCTGTTTTCTTCAAGCAAGGACTATAGGAGACCAAGCCTCACTTTCCCTGACTTATTGCAATTATTATGCTCAGGAGATAATGAAGTTGAGCTCAACTATATATCACGATTCACCTTTTGTTCTTCAACCAGCGTTACCTGAAAATAGAATACTTTAAAATTTCTCCAAAGAATAGTACGCTTAGATTGGCTCTAACTAAGTATAACTTGTATTGACGCTCACTCAATCGTACTGCCTCCAGCATTTGCTCAGTGGTTCAACGGTCGCTCAAGGACCTGCGCCCTGTGTCGTCCGTCTAGGAGTGGTGACCCCTTGCATTGGAACACCACGCCCCTCCCCGCTGGCGTTTGTCTCTCTGACGCCCATAAACAAGGACGCAAGTGCACATGGACAAACGCACGGGGTTGTCCACGCAAATCCATTTCTAATCTCCGGCATCACGATCCGAGCGGTGACAAGAGGGCCTGCATCGGGGGAATAGACCCCACCCCTGGGCCTATTTCTGCCCCCTTCTTTTTTCCTACTACACACGCTCTCCTCAATCTTCCCGTTGTCATGAAAGTGGGTTCGCGAGCGACAATGCCTCTCGTCGCCCGGGCAGCGCTCGAGAGTCCACGCGGCGCGAGTGGAAACAAACCGTAGCAACAGGGGGGCGGAGGATGGCCCGTTTGCCAGCGAAGGGAGAAGCAATCCCGTGTCGCCCGGAGGAAATGGGGCACATAACAAGCGCGGGACTCGAGGGTGGAGGCTTTTAGAAGTGGATCTGGCGGGTCCACCGGGGGTGCTCCGGAGGCGGATGGGGGGAAGGGACCGCGAGGGAGGGATTCACAGATCGCGATGGGGAGGGGTCGGGAGGCGTATCAAAAGGGGAGGGAGGGGGGCGTGAAGTACATGGAGGGGGATGGGGTGGGTCAATATTTGGATGGCAAGGGGTGGTTAACTAACGACTGCGGGGAAGATTTTATGGAAATCGCAGAGTGAACTAGGGCACTCTGGGCGGGAGGAGGACTTCACGGAGGGGGTGGAACTGCCCTCAAACCGCTTCCGCATGAACGGGAAATGGCTCCAGGATAACGCAGGTCGGCAACACCCCGATAGGATCCGCAAGTTAGCCCTTAGAAAGATAAATTATAGATATATAGATATAATTATAGGTATATCCCAGCAAACAAACATTTATTTTGCCTTGAACGCAGAAGCAGTTATATTACGGCTTTCACGCGGCGCACAGTGCGTCGCGATACTGTTTCCATTAATTATTCAGTTAATTACTTGCTTATGTCAGTTGATTGCGAAAAGTCAAGAGTGAGTTTTGGTAGGAGTTTGCAAACTATTACATGTTTGCGCGGTCGCCTAGCGGGTGCAGCAATTTAAATCACATCGTGGCGTAAAAACAACTATCATTAGAGCTATTTATTATTCATATTGACAAAAAGCTGCCTATATTCGTAACATCTACCCATACCTAATCTCCTCCTTCCATTCACCCTATCTACTGAATTTACCGCGATAGCAATAATACGGTCAAACGAATGTCTACACCTTATAAGATCCATTCACTTTTTTCAAAAGTTTCGTCGATCGTCTCTCAGGATCTTCGTGTAACCTGTTTGGTGATTCCATAAAGTAATATTCAATCGTAACAGCTTTGTAACACTAACCTGCTTTAAACACTTATCACAATATTTTTCATAGCATTACCTTATCGTAAAAAAAAATTGAGTGGCGCCCCGCTTGGTATCATCATAACCTCTCGGTAGAAAAGCCCAAGAAGGCATGCCCTAAACAATCACAAAGCCCTTCTCCGACGGCATTCCTGCCACATGGAATTATCTCTTTCCCTTCCACTGTTATTCTGCCTTGTTACCTATCGCGCCTCAATCCATTCTCATGGAGGAGGCAAGTGCCAAGTCAGCGAATGGCGTGTAGACAGACCTCTCGTCTCTTCCAACGGATGAGAGTCTCCACCATGACCGACGTTTCGATCGCAGAGTTTAGCTTCGAAACGTCGTCAGCCAGAATGGAGACCATCAAAATATAGAAGACGTGAGAGGAAATAAAAAAATGTGTTCTCATGGGGTACTCTACATAATTCTTACTACAAGGATAATTCATAGAGTTCCATCTTCAAAAGAATTGCTAGCCATTCTACCTATTTTATTTCCATGGTCATTATTCCATTTTACATTATCTCACTAAAATTTAACTGTGACACTAACTTTGGGCCATAAGGGAGGGCCAACATCTAATTAATGTGAAAGATAAATATTTTTAACCTTGCAGCTTAAAATGTGAACGACAACCATTCTCACTCAGTGGCGTATTAGTGGATCTTATGGTAATACTATAGAAATTACAAAAAATAAACAAACTGAAACACAAAACGACTTCTGAGCAAGTAGGGACATGGAACCTTTCTTGCTTCGAGTTTCAAACTCTGAAACTTCTCCCATAATCCTTTTATAAAACCACGAAGCCTCCAGCCATTTCACAGAGTATACACGACTCCGACCTCCTTAACAAGGTTCCCATACTCCCCACACTAAATAAGGGGAGTAATTCACCCTAATCAAGTTGCCTTTAGTCTCCGGATACATGCGTGCCAGCAAATGCACCGCCTTTAAGGTTCACATGCAGGAGAGCGTGCTCGCGCCCCGCCAAAGCCAAAGACTTAAATATATAGGGTGGAGGAAGGAGGGGAGGGAGGGAGAGGGAGGGATTCACGATCAAGACCCGAAAGCAGTCTTCCGTCCGAAAAACCAACAGCGTCAGTTTTAAACACGTTAAGTCCACGAACGAAAAATGAACAGACGCATCTCCAACACGAGTATCTGAGATAATCCACCCAAAATTACTTCGGAGATATCTAAATCTCATTTTAATCCGTTTGCATCTGCTAATTCCAACTTGCCTTGCAATTTCACAACACATGCACATTAAAATCTATCATTATTTTCGAGTTATAAAGCCACAAATTAATTTTTACCAACAGATTTTTCACAAAAATATTTTTCCACAAACTAATTCTACCAACTAATTTTTTACCGAACAAAATTCTGAAGAGCCTTAAACAATCATTAGTTAACTTTTTGAACTTCTAATCTTTGTTGGCACCAAAGCGATCGTATACGTTGAGTCAATGCGCGTCTGTTGGTCTTATAATTGACATATGTGGAAATATATCTAATTATAAATACGTAAAATACCAGGCATAGTGATTTAAAATTTTCACGCGAAGGCAGTCGGAGGACGTGTTTTTAAATACAGAGTTGAAATTAAGTAGTTCCACTCCTTTCAGATGTACATTACAAATCTTTCTTATCGGAAATTTCATCATTCCAGAGGAAACAACTTAGGGCAATGGAAAATACTGAGTAGCGAGTGATGCTGATATTGGATTCGGCACGGCATCTAATAATTAGAATAATAGTATCTATTTTCTCCGAGGGTTTTAAAATGAAACACGATGGTGTACATTTTAACATATCGAGTGGAAAGCATTTTGATAGTCGAGTTTAACCTGTATCTCATCCAGATTGAGCGCTTCTCGGAGTGGGGAGAGAGGGGGAACAAACACAACCTCGGCCCGCGTGAAATGTGTCAAGGCGAGCGTGGAAGCGGGAGGAGAGAGAGGCACCTTCCAACGAGACGATTCCCCGTCATGTGACGATTTCATTTCCTTGGATACTGCACGGGATTTCGAGGGTACTTCGATTCAGAAATGGAAGGAGGGACTGAAGGAAGCGCCCCTCGTCTCTCACGCGACCTCATCTCACTCAAGCCTACGGTCGAATAATTAAGCGGCCTGCCCCTCCCGCTTGACACGGGGATATTCACGCGATAGATCCCTCTCGCTCCGTGACCACTACGCAACCCCCAGCGGAGCAGCTTAGAAAAACCCAACATTTACAGGCGGCTAAAAGTTTTAAAACTTCTATCTTACCCATGGGGGTCGTGCCATCGCCTTTTCTTCGGCGGCAAGGAACACGATGCGTACACAAACGAGGAATCAGCGCCCTTTCACTTCGAAGAGGAAGGGCCGAAAATTTCCACTCAGTAATTGACTGTATCCTCAAAAAGAAAATCAGCCCAGGAATGGAAGGAACTGCCGTAAAAACGAGAGTCCAAGCATCGACTGGAGAAATGAATGGACGTGTGCTATTTCTTCATAGGAATCCGACACAGAATGTTATTGAAAACCACTTTTTTCGATTTCGATAACCTGCGTATATAGTATGCCTGATTATTCTCTGTGTCTGCATACTGTCCAAGACCGAACGGTGAGCTACTTGAAAAAACTCACTGTTACGTTCTTACATTCATTGTAAAATGACTTTCTGCTACTGTCTGCGTCGCGACTGCTGAAGGCAATGGTGGGTTGAAGAGGGAAATCTTGCAATTCGCGTTTTAACCGTCAGGAACACCTTTGAGACAGGCCGGAGGGAAAGATATAAATGAAGACCTGCAGTTCAACGTGAAGTGACATCGGCTGAAACATTTAAAATAGCCTTGCAGATCGATTGTGCTTTCCACGGGTCCGATTTTAATACGGGGTCAACAAAGAGTAGGGCGGAAAAAAAAGGCAACCAAGCTTTTAAACAATGAGGTCGGATGGTTATCAAAAATGTTGCTCCAAATATTCCAATCCGCTAACTTCAATTCCACTCAATAGATGCCATAGCTCTGGCCTTCAAACCGAAGCTTATATTAGGGAACGAGAGGCGAGACTGTCTCTCTCACATTTATCCTGGAGGCGTGCGCCCATCGTCGTGACAACAAGGTCTGTGGGTTGCTTGATCTCAAGGAGACAAGCGGCGAACGTTCCAACCGAAAGCGGCGACCAAACATTTTTTCAGATACTCTGCTAAGCGTGATAAAATGTTTTAGGATGACTTCGCGAAAAATATGCGTCGATTTAATCATGATTTTCGAAATCTATAGAGATTCAACCTGCCGTCTGTTTCCTGCCTTGCTTGGTGTTTCCTCCTTGCCTCGCGTCTGCTATTTAATTGAACACATGACGAAGCCGGAGGAGTAATGTAACACGGCAGCGGATATTACGGCTGAACATTCCTGGATGGCGTCTGATCTGAGGACTCCATCATTCTATGGTAACAATATGACAGCCGAAGGAATGGTGACACTGTTTCGGCGCCATCAACAGCCTCGGCGACGTCAGAACTCGCAAAGGGCGATTGAGATGCGACGGGAGAGGCGATGGGAAAGGCGTTGCCTCGCGATTATAACCAAGTGCAAGAGTCTTGTCGGGTCGTCGCACGCACACGAGTGCGTCGAACATGGTGAGCGGGCACTCGAAGTCGTTTCGACGACTATTTTGAACTCGTGACAGTTAATTAGAACTTATGAATGGTGCGCTCAGGATTGGAATAGCTCTGGGCTGACCTTGTTGTGGAGATCACATATTACCTGATGTATTGCTTCGTAAAACCTTGTGCCATCACTCTTGAGAAATGCGTCCCATTACAAGTAGTAGTAGTTTTGAGGGGAGGCGACCGACAGCTAAGGTCATTTGCGCCATAGGGGATGGACAGGAAAGGATGAAGGGTGGAGAGAAACCCGGCGTCGGCATTAGCCTACTCTTTACGAAAGGCGCCAAGGGGTCCGCAGTTTAACGTCCCATCCGACGGACGGCGTACTCCCTCAAAGTGCCCTCCACAAAGCACCTCAAGTAGGGATCGAGATACCTCTGAAAAATATTCAACACCGCCGGGATTTGAACCCGCGCCCTCAGGGTGGGAAGCCAGTACGTTAGCCCCCGCACCATCTCGATCCCCCCCCATTACAAATTACCACCCAATTAATTAATGGCAACATTAGTCTTTGTAATTCCATGTATCACATTAGAGTATCCAGTACGTTGAAATTATCATTGAATTGGTCCATTAAAAAAAATACAAAAACTTACACACAGTTGGGAGGAGGCGAACAAAACATTTCTTAGCAAATTTTATCTCTTAAGGAGTTCAAAATAGTCAAACCAGAATCAGTTTACTTTTCAAATCACACCATAAAGACATTGATTTTTAAAATAACGACCTTTTAAAAGACAACGCGAAAGAGGTCACGCGGAACTTTAAACGGGAAAAAGCGAACAACTGGCACTTCAAGGACTGATACACAGCCTATCTATTGCCGATACTCGAAACCACGAATCAATTTTGGGTTCCCAATAAAAAAGACCAAAAGCAACAGTTTCCTTTTCCTTCACTTCAGCCTTCATCGCCAATTTGCTATTCACAAGAGGGTTCCGGCCAACATGGCGAAACGTTTTCCTGAACATGACACTTCTGTGTTTGCCCTCCATGATTGATTTCCTTCGGGCGGAAACTGAAAAATATTCAGGCAAATCGACCTTAATTCTCCAATGGGAAATCTTGGCATTACTCTTCAGCGTGCCAGCGTCCTGTGGCATGCGTGCCGCTTCCCCTTCACCCTGGAAGGCATATCCTCCCTGATCGAGGGAAGTTTCCTTTGGAGTGGAAAATAAGGGCCCTTATTTTATTATTTTAATTCATAACTCTGATCATGTACATACACTTCCGAATCGATGCTCACTCGATCGCGCACAAAAAACTTAGAGAATGCAAGAAAATTTTAACAACTAAATTTAAGTTTTTAAAATAATAGAAATTAAATTTAAAATACATATTATGAATGCAGGAGAACGCATGAACAGACCTAGTATCAGAAGAACCATCGCGAAAGTTTGAAATACGGAGTAGTGGTGTAACGTATACAAATTACTGTTTTATGCATTGATCCTTGCACAGATGTAGTAAATATCAGCCGGCGTGTTCCGCACAAACAGGTTTATAAATTTAAAACATATAAATGATGAGGAAAGCGCAAAGAGTATACGTGAAACTGAATTGATTGATTATTTCCAACATGATCTCAAGAGTTGAAGTGATGGTTTTACTCGATTACAGGCAATATTTCAAGCCACTTATATCACAAACAGCAGGGTGTTGGCGAGGAACCTCTAAATATTTACAGCTTATTCAATGCACATAGCAAATAGCACGCAATATGCAGCGAGTTTGGAATTTCACATATCGTCTGCCGTAGCAATACAAATTAGTGCTGTTCCCTGATATTTCCGAATATTCCATAAAAGCACCGACAATGAGTTATCTCGAAGGCGGTCCCAGACATGGTTTCCTGCGGATATAAATAGGATAAATAGGTGTTCGCTTACCAAATGCGATTAATTCTCTTTTTGAAACCCCCAAGGGAAGAGGGGGACATCACGCAGCGGCGCGTCTCCAAGAGACGAGTGGTAACTTTCGCAGAAACCACTAAATGCTGAGAATTTGATTTCGGGCGAGGACACTCTTAGCCCAGGAATGTTTTCAATCCGTGACCGTTAATTAGGCGGGGAATCGGTCTCACGTAGGCGTCCATTACCTTTGGCAAAAAGAGAAACCGGCGCACAGTCGGCCAATGGAAATTCAGAGTCCACTGCGCATAACTCTTTCAATCAAACGCCCTCAACATCCAACGAGGAAATCTTCAACATTCCGCAAACCGCGAGGGATAAAGCCAGTTAATTCTTCGACACGGAGTATTTCACAAGTACCTCTTTTTTCCTCGGGTGAAAGTTTTCGAAAAAAGGAGCGGAGTACGTACGAATATAATGAGCCAATAGGGAGGACCAAACGTATAGATTATGATATTTAATCGACATCTACAACTGTGCACTCAGTATAAGAATGCTTTACAGTGTGCGAGTGCGTGTAAAATGAGTATGGCAGACTATGTCCAATCAGTACATTGTGAGATAATAGTATAACAAAGATTTGCTTAACTATATTTACTTCATTTTTAACCACATAATCTCAACACTGAAATAAAATCTGATTTACGCTAAAAAAATCGAATCCCCAACTTTTTCCGATCATCATTTGTTTCGCAAAAATCCAAAGATTTATTTTAAGAATCCTCGATCAATCAAAATTGTCATTATTTGGTCCTGGGTTATTATTTTCTGAAGTGATAACGCATTTTCACAGTATTTTGATTTACTAATTATGAAATTCTTCGTAAAAAGATATTTCTTGAAATAATTTTCCATAAACTCTAATCAAGATACAATACTTACTTGAAGTTTTGGTGTTCCAGTTCAGCAATGTCTAATCAAGCTCAAGCTTACAAGAAACACTGGCAAAATTATCTGAAACTTTGCACGCCACATTAAAAAATATACGAGCCGTATCTGATCGCTTCGTAATGAAGACGGCCAAGAGGATGGGTGAATCGAGTTTTCTTGAATTAAATAATATTATGTGACTGTATATAAATACGGAGTAAAAAGGAGAGGAAGGAATGCGGAGGAGATGGGAAAGAGGATGGAACGGTCGGGAAAAAGATCAAGATTCAGGAGGAGGGGGAAGAGAGAGAGAAAAAGATACACACGGCCCTGGGCGGCGCGCTTTCAATTTAATTTGGGCTCAGCACAAGCGCAAACTTTTGCGCTGGATTCACTTGACCGCGGACATTAAAAGGTTAAAACGTGCGGCTTCGGACGAGCCATCGCCTGTTTGCCTTAAATATTAAATTCCGCTCTTCGGCGATTCCCGCAGCATACGCTGAGCCAGCCTGCTAATGAATTTCAAAAACTCGCCCAAACCACACACACATCCATCCTTCGTACATCCTGGAAAATAATTTTTTTAGAAAATCATCTTAGACGAATCTTGGAAGAAGATGGGAACCCAAGCATAAAATTTACTCTTTGTTTTCTTTCTTCACTTTTATTTGTTCACCCCTCTGATATTTAACCACGCCCTTGAATTTTTAAAGAGAAAAAAATTTTGAGTGTTTATAAAAGTTAAATATTTTCCCATAACCTCTACTTGACCAACTGGTTGATGGTACAAATCTTCGCAGGGGAAAGAAGGCTGAATGTTGCAATTTTAAGAGCGGGATAACTTTCCGTAATCATCAATCAGGAAAATTATCGAGAAATAAGATGCATTTAAAAATTATACGCTATAATAAATCTAAAATACATTAGCTACACTGACACTGTATTAAATAGTTCAAACTCTGCTAATGAATTTTGAGGCGGCAATTATTTCTGTCGTATCAGTATTTTTTAAAAATAATTTTGCATTAATTGATATTTCCTCTAACATTGGCTTACGTTTTACAGAAATTCCACCATTTTCATTTCAGAGACGTAACCTATTTAGCTTTGTAAATTTTCTTTCAATTTATTTCCCCGCAAAAAAGCGACATTAGCAGCAAGATAAATTATATTTATTGGCATAATACCAATTAAGTACTGTTACTTCCGATATTATAACTCTCCAGATCATGCAACTAGAAGTAAGAAAAGGAAGACTAAAGTTGGGAAAAGTATGAAGTGCTTTTTGCTCATAAAAGTGAAACGTAGGCGAGAGAGAATGGAAGATGAGAGAGTTTAAAGATGAGATTCAAGAGATGAAGATGCCAGAGTTGGGTAAGCCATGAAAGAAGGGGGAGAATAGGGCGGATGGACAATTCTAAACGCAGCACGAGACCTGAAATGAGCGTGGTTGGCAAATGACTTAATGGAAGAGGAATTCCTGTTTAGAGATACGTAGAGGCGAGAGAGGACCTATGGTGAAGAGAAAGGGAAGGGCATAATAGGAAATTGATTGGCGATTTCGCAAGTAGAACGAGGAAATGTTGGGATGATGAGAAGGACGGAGGACGGTGGGAGGGCTAGATGCAGAGGATCACTGCAGATCCGGAGGAAGATTCGAGAGATGACAAATGACAGAATAACATTGTATCGCTCCATAATTACTTACTTAATATCAAATTGAATTCATTTTGTTATGATGTTGAAAAATAATTCTTAATTCCAAAAGGGTTCCTTCAGAAATTTCTCATACGCATCATTTTTAAATCAAAAAAATATATATATACCCTAATTAAGCATATCGAGAAGTTTTTTACTCGGCAACCACTAACAACCTTTATTAGTTTAGATAACTGTCTTGGTGGTGTTCAGCTTCAATGGTTTCGGTTTTATTCAGATAAGTTTCACAGTTTCCGAATAATGGTAGTAATTGTAAATGAGGGAGGTGGCATCGTTTCTTAATTAGTTCTGGTATTTAAAAATATACTATTTCTAAATTAGTTCTGGGATTCATTTTTTGGCATCGAGGTTTTAACATTAAAACGATAAATACAGTAATCAACCCTAAGGTGGGCCTGGTAGTAGATAATAGAGTTCATCCAATACTAAACCCGATGGCTTGTGAAATTTACGAATTAGCAGGGTATGTTAAGGGGGTCAGTTCCTTTCCTTGTGCCGTTTATGGTTTCCCAGGGAGATCTAGAACCCGAAGAATAACATAACTTGGGTGGAGCTGCAGGTGCCCAGAGACTTATCCGGGAATCGAACCCGGGCCCTCCGGTCGGTAATCAAACTGTAGAATAGAGAGATAATTGGCGATCAATAAAGAATAAATAGGCGAAAGTAATAAATGCTGATGTTCATGGAAAAGAGAAAAAAAACGGTAGGATGGCAATTAGAGGATTTAAGTGATAGGCTTGGGCGAGAGAGCACATCAAAGTACAATACAATCAATGTGCATAGATTGAGAGATATTTAAGCGAGGGTGAAATGCGGTAAGTCTATTGTTCCATGCATGATAGCTGTAAAGGGATTGAGAAGGAAAAGAATGGCAGCTGTTAGAGATGAAGCAAAAATGTAATTCACAGTTAAACAACAATTGATAGTCACTTGATAAAGGTAAGGGAGGTCGACTCCACTCACACTGTTCGATAATTTTCATTGATTACTGATGACAAAAAATGTAAACTTTGCACCCCTTCATGACTATTATCTGTTTTAAAAGAAATAAGTTTTGCAGATGCGTGATCATTACTCATAACTGATTATGGTCATTAGTTCTAAACGTATGATATATGTTAATATAATGACCCCAATTGAATTTGAAAGAGCGTTGCAACTAGAATAGTATACATTTCATCATTTAAGTTTTCTCTTATGTACTTATTTTATTGGTGATCTGGAATTTTTAGGAATATCTCTAGAGGTAACGTGAAAGTTGACCAGGAGAACTTTCAGAAAAACGTGACCAGGAGAACTTTCGTGTGCATAACAAAATATGAGGAAAGTTAATGATATACCTGACATTCATATCGAGAAAATGGATGTACAAACCATCAAAGCGGGAAACTGCATGTCCCCAACATTGCACAGCATATATTGATATTTGTCTGTCTTCATTCAATGATGTCAGAATGCGTGCTTTGCGGGAGTAAATTTCAGAGTAAGTCCACGACGTGATGGCCAAAGTGAAATATTAAGTGCGTCACTAAAGTGATATTCACTGCGAACAGGATGATTACATTGAAACAAGCCGTAATTGCAACAATAAGGCGTGTTTGGGTGTACGCTAGTATGGATAAGAGAATAGTAGAGTTAATTAAATGATTTTTCTATGTCAAGTCCCGGAGGTAGTTTGACCCGGAGAACGAGGGATCCTATTTTTTGCCTAATGCATTCATTTCTAAAATGGAAACCGCTGCTGCAGCCAATGTTTAAAGCGCGGCATGGCTGGCGATAACAGGCAAACGCGGTTGTCGGTCGCATTAGTATTCATGCCACGGGCTTGCTCTCTGAAGTACAGCCGTTTAGCTAACTAGCAGCCAATAATTACAAACAAAGTAAGGGTTAGAGTCGACCTCATTGCTACTCCATCCCTGCGGTCAATTCTCAATGAGGCATTTTACACTCGCGGCATTTCCTCGAATTTTAGTTTGAAGTAACCATGGACAATTATGATTGGCTGCGGCCGGCACAGGAGAATATTTCGCACCATGTGCACTCATAGATAGCTCTTCCTGGTAGAGTCTCTATTATGAAATATATATCATTCACTGATGAATGCTGTTTAATATCAAGGCGAGTTTTAAACTTGTTCCATGTCGAAGATCAAAATGCATACATAATTTAAGATGGTTATTTCAAATAATTTGCTAGCCAGGAAGTAGCGAGTGCAGGAGCTGTTTTGTGTGTTGAAAACCTTACTTGTAGATGGGGAGTTTGAGAGCAGAGGTGAAACCACGGATGCCACATGCTCAGGTCTGGAACCAGTTGCGTCGACCTGTCCATACAAAGGAAACTAAAAATGTTTCACCACACAAATAATTACAGCGGAAACATAACATGTATCCATTCGTTCTCAACGGGAGCAGCCCTTGTATTACGCACACATTTTCACGTCAAACACTTAAAAAATGAGGTCTGCTCGCAGGGAATCTCAATCACAAGAAAGAGCCTAAAATTTAGGGCCTCACCATTGATTTTTTTCCAGAAAAGTCCATAAATTAATTTTTTTAATAAAAGGATGGAGCAATAGTAAAACACTCACCGTCAAAACTCAATTGCCATTCGATAGGAGTGGTTTATTCACGGTCTTCGCTGATTTCTCTCTCCACTGCAATCTGAACCGCAACTGGTTCCGCACCAGCTGAGCACCGAGGATATAAAAACCTTTTTTTACATCCATCCTCGCGCTTCAACTCTCTCGAACAAGAAGAGACTCCGGCAAACCCCAACGCATTTTGCGGAGAGACACGAACACACGCACACGGACCCAGAGGCACACGCACTGTTAAGTAGTCCTTGTGCCATTGGAGAGTCCCCCGCTTCGCATCCCATTCCCCCCCCCCCCTCCACACGCTCTCGGGATGTCCGCGAATTGAAATATGGCGACAGAAGACAACGTTCGTGCATTACAATGGGCACAAGACGAAGGGGGGATGAAGGAGGTGGACGGACGGATCCCCGTATTCGGGCCAGGGGGAGAAAGGGTTGATGCCCTGAGGGAGTGCAGAGGGAAGGGGATGAGGGTGGGTGAAGGGTTACGGCGGGGGAACGGATTCGCAAATAAGAAAAATGGCGGGGAGGAGAGGAAGAGGGGATTGCTAAGGGAGGGAGAGAGGGAGTAAGGAAGGCGACGGAGAGTGGGGAATGAAGGAAGGGGCTTGTGCCGTATGTACTCTTGTTTTAAATCCCCTATCACTTCCGTAGAAAATACGATTTAAACGATCTTAAGAAATCAGGAAAAATAAAAGTGCAAGTGAAAATGTGCGCATTTAATAATTGCAATTGGTAAGTAAGAAAAATTCGCCATCCATCCGCAGGAGTCGAACATAAACAATTGGCAAAAATATTTCCTCAAAAACTCAATAGTAGAATCCATCCTCTAGTCAGCTGGCATCTATCATTAATGTTTGAAGATTATAACGCGTTGTGCCCATGGCTACGGCATTAAAGAACCATCCTTGAAAAGTCTTTAGACATTTTTGTAATAATTCTTACAGAGTTAATAAATTATTTGAATTTTACACGAAGGGATGCAAATCTCGCTCCCTGCCGTGATCTTAATTTAAGTTCAAATTATTCCGCAGCTGAACTTCAACACCTTGAGTTCAATCTATGGCGCTGACTTTACTTTGAAACGTGAGGCAAGATTTTAGTGTTTTTCTCACTCGACGAAATTAGGCAAATGCATTCGAAGCAGATGCCATCTTTCAAATCAGCCACTAAGGGAGCTCATTGCAACATTTTCCTAAGTAGATTATCCACCACCCGACGCATACGGAATGAAAAAATAAGAAAGAAATACAAAAAATATGGGCAATATATATTGCAAGTAAATTTTTCAATTGATAAACGATCGATATTATGCTCTCATATTCATTCGATATCTCAAATTTTGCAAGACCGCCAGATCAGTAGTCGAGGCACCTGTCACGGCCTCGTCTTCCCTCCTGCCGATCGCAAAAGTCATTCGAGAATCGGCAGAAATTCACCCATCAACAAGCTAGGCATGTTGGTAAAAAAAAGTATCGCTGTTATACTTAAAGCCGGCAAGTCACCTTTTCTACCCAAATATCGAAGGAAACTTTTCGTTCTATGGTCTCTAACAACCAAAATTGCTATCTTCGAGAATACAAAGAGACTGTCGGAAATGTTATAAATCCTTCGGACGGTGCGTTCACTGGTTCACTTTACGTTTTTCGACGGACGACGACGACGCGAGCGGAGTAAGGGCATCGCCATTCGTCACGTAGGTCACGAGTGAATGTGAGGCGTTCCTAGGAGACCTTTCGGGTTGAAATCATGTTTCTGAGGGTCCTTCCTGCCTTGTGTATTTTGACTGCTGTAAACGTACATTCCTGCATTATGAAAATAAGGCAGCATAGAAAATACACAAACGCAAATACCTGCATGCATAAAATATATTTAAAAACATTAAAAACGACTCATTAAAAGTAAAATATTTTTCGGTTGAGCTTAGGAAAAATAATATGAAGGGCGAATGTTAAGGAACATTTTCAAAAAATATCCGGCATAGAATCGATAGGAAGAGGAAAAACATGAGAGGAACACCTTTTTAAGCTAAAAAATATCGTCGCTGATCAAATGGCATACGGATATAATCCCTTCATTAGCACCCAAAATATTTCAGGCAATTCATCACGATTAAAAACAAGATTCAGCTCTAATCCACTTATCCCGGACACCAGGATAACTTTTTTGTTTTTTTTTCCCTTTGGTAGAGATTACTTTTTCCTGCGAAAGAGGTGACGATTCCAAATCCAAAATTTACGAGTTTGGCATTATAAATGTAACCATGGTGAGGGGAGAGGGGGGATGGGGGGAGAACAAAATGGATGAGAGATAAAAAACTCTCGATGTCCGATTTGGTGAATCCAAAATACAAAACGAGTCGCCCGTCGTCCAGGGAGGCGAGGCATTTATTCATTTGTTTTGCGCCCCTCCTTCCTTTATTGGCCCGCGGGAGAGGTCTCGTTACGTTACATGAAACGTCACGGCACGTTCCGCGGAACGTTCTCGAATCATTACGCGTGGATTAAAATGAAAAGGGACTCCGGGGGTGATTGCGTGCGCGCGACTGACCAATTAAAAGCCGAGGGAGCCGAGAGAGATACGCAATGTGCGCCTTTCGAACACTAGGGCGTGTTTTGAGGTCACTGCGGACGGTCGGCCTTTCCACGCGGTCATCTTTCGGTCCTCCTCCCTTTTCATTTGAATGGATCAAGGTTCGGATGGCGATGCGGCGACGATTCTCAATCCGAACGCAAATATTTAAAAAATATAAAAGTCCTAACTGTGGACACATGTTTTTGATGGTCACGGAGATAAAGCAATGTCGTACATCAAACTCCGCCCAGCACAACACTAAATACCTTAATATAATCACCAAAATAAGCCATTTTTTATGTCGAGACACTTTCTACCTCCCCCCCAATACCTCCGGGACGCCTAATTCTTTTCAATTCCTTTTCCAAACACACACGAGATTCCCTCCACAGTGGCGTTTTCCGCTGCCAATGCTGCATACACTTATCTTTGAATGCCTCCTAACCCACATTCTCCCTCCCTCTACTCTTCCAAGGAGTTGCTCTATTCTTTCGCTTGATTCAATCTCACATAAAAATCCCAAAGGCCTTCAAAGCTACGCTAAGTACCTACCGGGACTCATCTTACTTGCCTACTACCTGAGTACGGATAAGACTACGCTTTATCATTCATCCATGTTGTTTCACTCATATTTTCTTTGTGAATTGACAAATAGGCAATTAAAAGCTAGAAAAATGAAATAATTACGCTATTTATGGATTAAATGGATGAAAAGTCACGAGTCACCTCAGAGGCAAATATTGACGTCACGTCATTGTCTGAAAGATGGCCAATTAATGCCGACGTCATCATCGGGTGCGGGTCAGGTCGTCTGCGACTTCATCCGTTTGAACACATTGCGTAGAGGCAATAACTGGGCTAAAGTGATTGTAGATATAAATTATCGAAATACTCAGTTGTTATATAGGACAACTAAATACATTGATGGTTCATTCTGATGTTTCTGCAAACGGTTGCGCATCAAACCAGGTGGCTGGTCATTCGAACGTGAAATGCACCGATGAATTATCCCCCAACAAAGTGTTCTCCTCTGCGGCAAAATATTTGCACTCGTTATACCGGCTTCATGGAATATATATAATATATATATATATATATATATATATATATATATATATATATATATATAACTTTTTAAATGTATTATTTTCTTTGCTATGTGGTCGTGATCTAAATTTAGCCTCTATACAGAATCGATCCGTTCGAATATATGCAAGTCTCTTCATTTTTTTTACAGCCTCTGACCAAACCTTGCAGCACGGAGCGAAGATTTTTTCATCCGCAATTCCCACGATACACACGAAATAACCTTAAACTTGCATCGGGTTTTTGAGTGTAAGTAGCGTCAAGTGTTTTAGAGTATGCACACGTTTGTAGTGAATTCGTGACCGCATGTATGATTTCTTATGTTTGACCATCTACCAGATGGGACGCTGAAGTTCGTGACCCCTAATCCCTCTACTCATGGAACAGACCCTAAAACTAATTAAGACATGTTACTTCGATATCTATCTAATTGTTAAATATCTTTTCAAAGAGCAACCGCACACCGGAAGAGGCCAAAATGATCAATTAACAGTCATACACCACTTAATATGGCGACATATCATCTATCTGCGGTATCTCAAAGTCGATATCTACTGGATAAGATTTATTACTTGACGCACTCACCTCAATGATCCTAGAAAATGAGACACCTTAACTTTAGCATAATTTCATCTTGAATTTCTGCAATCGCTTGTAGCCAAAATATTATTAATTTGAAAGAGAAATTAGTTCATCGACTAAAAGCGTTAGTGCTCTACAAAACTAATGGTGAAAATAATGGTAAAAAATGAAGGTTTAAACCCAGGTCTAACAACATTGCCAATGGTTAAGTTCTGCAAAAGAAGAATTCCCCGAAAGATGGAGAAAGAAAATACGGCGAAGGGTTTCGAAGAGCATTCTCTTCGGCGGAATGAATCACAAATTGGGAGACGGAAAGAGAAGATCTTCAGCCGCAAATCAGTTTCTTCGACGCGAACAGCGGTGCGGGCGTGAGGCATCGTTGCACCGCGCACCCTCTGGTGCTGGAAGAAGTACAGCCCCTCGGGGGCGCCCTCATTAGAGTGCGCGCCATCTGGTTCGAAGTGAGGTACTCCTCCCGGTGCACACACACACACACACGTAATATGCCATGGACAGAGCACATTTGAAGCAAAACACTACCAATGACTTCACAACGAGATGGGAAAAACACAACGGGAAAATTATAGATCAAAATTTTTCGACAAGGATTTACTTTGTCATTTTAATCCAGCGCGTTACGTTAAGGCTTTTATGGAAAAAGTGTCAGGTTTTAATATTTAAATATTAAAAACACACTCGACATATCATCTGGTCTAAAAATCAATCCTACTGCCATGGATGTCACTGGAGGAAACTTAAGGTTACCGGTTAGTTCAATTTAGGAACACCATATTCCAATCAACATCGCGGAAATGATCGGGCGAATTTTTGGAAGAAACATTGTAAGAGTATACCCTATTAAGTCCAAGTTAAAAAAAGTAAGTAAACTCAAGAGAAAATCAAAATGCGTAGCCTGCGAGTCCCTGGCGTGCTATGAATGACGCGAGACGAAAGCGAGAGAGTGAGAGGAGGGGAGGACGGACGGGAGAAGGGGAAGGGAGGGGTGGGAAGGGAATAAAAGGGGAAAGAGGATGAACGCGGGTGCCCCGACCCCCGGTTTCCCAGCAGCCAATTATGAAATAAAGAGAATTACCGTTGGGTGCGATGAGCGTGTGTGTCTGCGATGATGCTGGGAATGCAGTGAGGTGGACACGGATGGCAACGGCGGGAATTCCACTCGCACGCACAGATTATGGACACCACCATGCATGCACAAACACATAGCATAAATATATATTATGCATATCAATTTGGCACAAAAGCAAGAGCAAACGCAGAATCAAAAAAAAGGGAAAAGGAACTCACACGTTTCCGAATTTTCGACAGTCAAACAACCTTTCACAAGGGAGAGAGGTAAGAAAACTTAGAGGTATATTATATATATATATATATATATATATATATATATATATATATATATATGCATACATATATACAACCGTTCTATTGTTTCAGGCTTCACTTCGAGGAAGTATTTCATATCCATTACTAAAAAGAAAGAAAGACTCGTACTTTTCCACAGATTTTATTATACGGTACAATTGTACGTATAATAAAATCTGTGGAAAAGTACGAGTCTTTCTTTTTAGTATGGATATATACAACCATATTTATAAATAGGACAGCAACGAACAATAATAGAACACATAAAAAGAATACTCATACGTTATTTCTTAATAATTTCGAGAGATTTTACCTCTGTCTTCCACAGAAGAAACAGTAGTACTCCAGTATTACTCCTGTAGTAGTACTGCTGTTTTTTCTGAGGTAGATGGACCAGAATTCCGTCGAAATTATTAATGAATAACATGTGAGTGTTCTTTTTATCTATTCTTATGTTGTTTTTTGCGGTCCAAATATATATATATATATATATATATATATATATATATATATATATATATATACGTATTTCTTGGAGGAAAATTTGACGAATATGGATGATAATTTTCATGGAGAGGAGGCGAGATAGCGTTACCGCACATAAGCACAGAGAAAGAAATACAAATGAAACTGTCAGGTATTCCGAATTTTCGGTGGCCAATCCACCTTCCTCTGGGAAAAGACGAATTATTAGAAAAAGGCGGTTTGGCCACCGAAAATTTGGGATATGAGGTTGTGTTCATTTTCATATACGTAACGAACTGTGTTCAACGCAGTTATCATCCCGAAGGTCGGTTTGGTCGGTGATGGCAGAGTTCACCCAATACTAAGCCCTGTATGGCGTGTGATATTCACACCTATGACGGCTATGGTTTCCCAGGAAGATCTGGCATTCGAAAAATCACATAGCTTGGGAGGACCTGCAGGTGGCCAGAGACTTGCCGGGAATCGAACCCGGGCCCTCCGGTCAGTAATCAAACTGTAGAATAGAGAGATAATTGGTGATCAATAAAGAATAATTAGGCGAAAGTAATAAATGCTGATGTTTATGGAAAAGAGAAAAAAAACGGTAAGAGGGCAATTAGAGGATTTAAGTGAAATATATAATAGCTGACCCGGAGAACTTCATACCGCAAAACAATCAATTAACAGTTTAGTTATAACATTTATAAATCAAGAACGGCTGTACGGATTTTAATCATATTTGACTTGTTATGATAATATAAGAAAAAAAATTCAATAAAACTATAAAAATATTTACCAAGTACCAAATTGAACCAATCCCACTGAATGCATCATATGGCTGCCTAAATATCCCCTCCCACACCCTTGTACATTTCTTATTGGTCCCTTACCTCTCCCTTCCCCACCTCTCCCCCGCACATGTCCTCTCTGCTCTTCCCTGAGAACGCCATTCTGAAGACGACGGCCGAGCCGTCGGAACGTCGAAACTACATATGTGAGTGTCCTTTCTTTGTGTCTCTATGGTTTAAAAATCTACATCAGTGTTTTTATATATATATATAAACCATCAACACAGTAACCGACCCAAAGGCCGGTTTGGTACTTGATGGTAGAGTTCACCCAATACTAAGCCCTATACGGCGTCTGAAAATTCACACATCAGGGTAGGGGGCCATATATTTGTGGGTGGAAATATCAAGAAATAACGTGTGAGTGTTCTTCTTCTTTTGTGTTTCTATATAATGTGTTACTGTGTATTGTACTTACTGTATATATATATATATATATATATATATATATATATATATATATATATAATTAGGTAATATACCGGTTATGGTAGGTTTTTGGATGGACATAATTACTAATTAAATAATTTGTGGCCCCTTGCAAAACAAAACATCCTACTTTACATCAGGTCCCTCTTCAGTTCGGAGTACTTTCTTCATCCCGTCCAACATCCCGATCCTGTTCCTTCCCTTTCCTCGTTTTCCTAACATTCTCCCCTCAATTACAGTTTTCAAAATCCCGCTGCCGGTCAATACCCCCTTCAGCCACTTTTCCTGCCTCCATAGGATTGCTCCCAACAAACCCCTCTCTTCGTCCACTATACCAAGTACTTCCTCGCTTGTTTTCTTCTCTGTCCATTTCACCTTCTCCATTCTTCTCCACACCCACATTTCAAAAGCCTCCAGTCTACGTCTATCTTCCCGCTTCAATGACCACGTTTCTGCGCCGCACATAGCTACGCTCCATATCAAAGTTTTTCCGAGCCTTTTCTTAACATCCTTACTCAGAGTCCCCGTCATCAACTCCCTCCTCCTTGTGAAAGCCTCTTTGCCTAGCGCAATTCTTCTCTTTACGTCCCTACTACTTTGACCGTGTTGGTCCAAAACACTACCGAGATACGTAAACTGTTCTACCTGCTCTAGTTTTTGCCCTCTTATTTTAATGCTAAGCTTAGCATTTTTCTTTCTAGAAAATCGCATAACCTTTGTTTTATTAATATTGATTCTCATCCCATAACTGTCGCAATGAATTTCCAATTCACTCAGCAATGCTTGCAACTCCTTGGCTGACTGACAAACTAAAGCTTGGTCTTCAGCAAATCTAATTAATTTTACGAATTCCCCGCCCACTTTCATTCCTACCTCCAGTTCTTCCCATGCCTCTTTGATCATTTCCTCTGCATACAGGTTGAACAGCAACGATGATAATGGGCAACCCTGCCTTACACCCCTTCCTAACACTGCCCAACCGGACTCCCTGTTCCCCACTCGCACCTGAGCAGTCTGAGACATGTACAGGTTGCGGATTAGCCTCCTTTCCCTCCAATCTATTCCTATTTTCTGAAATATACTCATTAGTTTTTCCCAATTCACTCTATCAAACACTTTTTCGAAATCTACGAAACTGGCAAATACCTCCTGGTTGTGTTCTATATTCCTCTCGATTAATTATCTCATTACTGCAATGGCATCACGCGTACCTCTCCCCTTCCTAAACTCGAACTGGTCATCCCCTAGGTAATCGTTTGCCCTACTCTCTATCCTTTTGTTAATGATCCTAAGAACAACTTTTGCTGCGTGGGATATCAAACTTATTGTCCTGTAGTCCTCACATGACGTGGCCTTTACCTTTTTCGGAATAGGAACTAAAACTGATCTCACGAAGTCTTCCGGCCAGATTCCTTCCTCATAAATACTACGGATCAGCCCATAGAGCCTCTTCCTCCCACATTTTCCTAAGCATCTAAAAGTTCCGCTGGAATGTTATCCACCCCCACGGCCTTATTTAGTTTCATCTCCCTTAATGCCCTTTCTATCTCATCGTCTAGAATGCCTGGACCTAAGCCATCTTCCTCTACGTCATGTTCCTTTTCTATGTGTCAGCCCATTATATATATATATATATATATATATATATATATATATATATATATATATATATATATATATATATTTACTCTTGTGATCCGTTCGATTCCGCCTTCCCCACCTTTATTGTGCTCGTCCTTTATATGTGTTCCTATCCCTTTTCCTTATATCTGTTTCTATATATATATATATATATATATATATATATATATAATGCATATGCACTTACATACACTACATATACACATACACGCAGAGGAATAGGGGGAGAATGTCCCCTTGTGTCGACCTAACATTGCCGGGGCGAGATAAGAGGATTTTCCACCGAAGTCATCTCCTACATAGTCCGTCCGCGACCGCTACGCCCTCCCCCCCACTCCTCAGTGAGGCGGAGGCAGCAAACTAGCCGTTTCGTGGGGCTTAGTGGTGGGGGAGGGGGGTATTGCAGGAAAGTACGAGGTGGACGCCGCAAATTAAGGTACGGCAGAGTTAATCGGCTGCGGTGCGGTGTAGCTACTCTACTAACTGGAAAGACACGAGTCCAATGTGTGTTTGTTGTATTTGCTCTGGCGTGTCTGCTCAGGGAGGCTTCCATTCCTGGAGCACCGAGAGCGGAAAGATTTAATTTACGAATTAAAGGCAAAGTGGAGAGGAAGAGACGACGAAACGATCGAAGATTGCCGCGAGTGAAGGGATGAATCTGTCATTTGAAGAATGAGTGTGGAAGCGAGGCCCTCGATGGTGGCGCTTATACTTGAACAACCGAATCCGTGGCCGTGATGAAGTAAAATGCGATTTCACTCCTCACGCGGAGGGAATTATTGCGGGGTTAATTTGCGTGTGCGAATGGGACTGGAATATGGAAAATTACGAGATAACCCGCCCATGAGGTTCTAAACATGAAAACAAAACAGCATAAAGTATTATTCGAAAATCTTTGCAATATTTGAAAACTTCACCTAAGCTCAGGTGCAGCCATGCAATCATTAGGTTACATGAACGGAGCGCAACATTTTCTCAAATCATTAGATTTACATCGCTTTGGACGTCTGCTCATACGATGATAAATGGAAAGCCGCGGCTGGGAAGGATAATTTTGAAAAGAAGACCGTTACTTCCGTTTAAGTTTATTTGACCACTTTACTTGAATATATTGAGATCGATGGCTGATTTCACAGTAAGATACGCGCGATCTTCAGCGCAATTGGCCCCGTCTCATAATCAATGAGAGTATTTGCGATTATGTTACACTATAAAATTATAAACACCAGAGTGCATGAAAATATTTGCGAAGTAAAAAGAAGCAATAAATAATATTCAAGGAGCTACAATTCTGCATTTGGGAGTGGCTATGAGAACATCTCTCACGGCAGAGGACGAAGTGAAGGCTTTCTGTGATCTCTTAATTTCTGTGTCGTGTCTTCTGAGCGCCCCCCATTTCTGTTATTCTTCGTCCTTAATGTCCTCATGTATTCGTGCGCTTGCGTTCGTATGTACACATTCGCCAAATCTTAATGATGCATATAGTATACGCCCATTTACTTGTGTGTAAACATATCTTCGCTTCTACTCTTGAGAATGAGTTGAGGCGTTCGTAGCCGGGCTGAGGCCGCTCGGAGGCGGGGTCCCACAGCGGCCGTTTACGTTAGAATATAACCTCCGAAGTGGGCGCGAAGAAACGACGCCATCACGCTAACGAGGCCACCACGGGACGACCTGGTTAAGGAAGACGTGCGCTGCGAGAGGGTTTACGAGGGCGGAAGTCGAGAGAGGGGGATGCCTCACTCACATGAAATAATGCACACGGTAGGTAATGAGATGAAACGAGCGGGGAAACTGAACCGACGACTGACTTACACTTGGGCCATTCACTCGGGTGGACCTATTATCTTGCTCTTTTGAGGACCACTCGCTCACACTATACGATAATGCTGTGCACAGTGGAATTTGCTTCTACACTCTGATTTGTGATTCGAGTGTAGTATAGTATAGCATATAGCATAGCCTAGTGCCACGGCAAATGTTCCAAGATTCATTCATTAGGGCTCGACATTTTTTTCTGAATATTTTACTATAATTTGAGTTGATGAGCTCTGCAGCTTAATTTCTGGAAGCATTTTAAGACTTCATCAAAAGAAACTGTTACTGATTTATAACAGAACTGAAGTGCATAAATTTGGAGACTTGCGGGGTTGGAACACGTTTCTTCATGTTGCTTCCTATAATGCTGGGAGTCAATTTAATGAATTTATGCCATTGCCTTTGAAATACAAGCATTACTGACAACTACAAACCAATGAAAATTATTTAACGACGGTTAGAGGACTTTTTCACCTTAATTATTAGCGAACGGAGTGCATTTGGATGGATAGATTACGATTCCGAAAAGCAAAAACACATCATGATGGAATTTGCTCGGCGTTATCACGAGTGGAATTCCCTTCTAAATGGAATCAAAACGGGGACTAGCGAATTTTTTTATAAGCCTTCTTCACCATTTTCGCATGCCTTGTTGAAGAAAGCATATGAAATCAAAAGGGGTCCGTAAGGGAACAGACTCATGAAATTAGATCTTAGAAAATCCTTTACAAAATCGTTTATTTGGAGTACATTATTACATGGAAGCGAAAATTGGACATTGGGAAAGAGGGAAAAGGCTCGGTTGGAAGCAATGGAAATGTGAATTAGGAGAAGAATGAAATGGACGGACAATAAAAGCGACATAGAAGCATTGAGGGAAAGTAAAGAGTAACGGAATTAACAATTTGAGTAGCTTCAGGCGTGATGCGGTGGGAGTCGAAGATAATGAATAACTGGTCGGAGCACTTTTCCACTTGATATACTTGATTATCAAGGGGTTAAGTGCTTTGATCAGTTATTCATAACGGAAATTAATAAAAGAGATGGAGAAAAGGAAAAGTAAATTTGTTGGACATGTCCTCAGACATATCAAGTTCCTGGAAAATGAAAGGAAATTATAGATGATATGAAGAGAACTGTGAGAGTAAACACGTACAATGAACAGAAAAGAACGGCGATGGAGAGAGGGAGAGACGAATGGCTTCAACCACAAGGCTCCTCCGCCGTCAGAAGATGACGAAGAGCGAATTATTTGTAGCGAGTGGTCAATATTCGAGGAGGGGAATTTCCAACCGAACAAATTTCAGATAGCAATATCTGTCGATGGCGCAGCATTTGAAAAAATCGAAGAAATTCACGCACACTAAAAACATTTTGCTAGCAATATAACATAAAATCAAAGGTTGTCACAATAAATTATACGAATTAAAAATAAATTATCACTCTCTATATAACAGCTCTCTTAAATTTTAAATTACAATGAATTTTATCACACGAGTTTCTTGTGATATATTTAAAATGTTTTCCTTGCGGTTAACTGCATGAGTTCGTTCGAATAATCACAAAAGTTGACGTACACCTGGCCTGACTTGATGGGATATAACATCTGTTTAAACGCTTCCAAGTGTTACTTCCGGACCTCAGCACCCATCGCGTCCCCCGAACAGAATCAACCGCGATAATCCCCTTCAGAGCTTCTCTTTTGACAAAAGATAAAATCATTTGCAAGTCCCCATGGTGTCCTAAATTTATCATCAAAACCATATGATACATGACACCAAGTCAATGACATACTTTATCAGCTAAAGTAAAGAGAAAGGTTTATTATTGGTCATAAACCTGTTCTAATATTAAAAGTTCTAATATTGACCAGTCGCCCTTCCTCTCTCCAAATGTGCTTGCTCAATTTATAATGATGTTCGTGCCAGGTGACATTGATTTACGAGAATGCACTTCAACCACCCGACACATTAAGATAGATTTAGCTCGAACATACGAGGATAGGGTACGGTACTACATGCCTTAAATGAAAATCAGATATTTTTCCACAAACAATCAACGTGAACATTATTAGGTAAATTTCTTTCAAAGATACTGTCCCGAAATGTAAATTATATTATTCAGTTAGATCATAGGAAAAGGTATTGAAAGTTACTGCATGATTCAACGGGAATAATCTTGGAAACAAAAGTTTTATCATACCTTTCTCTTCCTTGCGGTAGATATTATTCGCTGCTCACTCGAAGGCACGCAAAATAGATTGGGAAGAATGAACTGAAACCAACAGGTATGAAGTCAGAAGTACGGCGAGGCCCTCCAAATCCCGAATTAGAAAACAGATGGGAACCTGTCCCCTCCCCCCGGCGCCATTGCTTGGCTGCGCCCTAAATAGTAGCCCGGGATGCTCGAACAAAAGATCGGGGCACGGCAACCGGAAAGGTCGCACTTAACGACACTCCATGGACATACCAGCCAAACGGTCAGTCTGTCGTATTGTCGTGAACTTGGCGAAGTTAAATCGATCGAAAGAGACGATCGAATCGAACCCGAACGAAAAGCGGTGAACGTAAATGTCGGCTGCTGGGAGGTTTGAGCTGAGGGGGGCGATGAGAAGGCAGGGTCATTAGGGTCAGGGACATTGCGGAAGTCCCAAAAACCGAAAAACAGAAACAGGACCCTAGTTTCACTATCAGGCGGGTGGGGTGTGCCCACCCTTGGCTTCGCGCCCCACTGGAGTCGTGGGCCACTAAAAGCCCATTAGCCCACACGAGGAGCCACCCTTTACAAAATTTCGAAACGACCCTCACGGAATAGCAAAGGGTAATTACTCAAAGGGGTTTTTATTCATCATTTGACCCCGGCACACTCCAGGGCGGCGCAGAGCCATGCGGACGGGCGGAGGGAATGACATGGGGCCGCTTTCTCTAATTGCGGCATTGTGTATCTTTCCATAATATTTCGCTTTGAAGTTAGCGCAACGAATAGATTGATTCAGCGGGAGTACTGAAACCTTAAGCCTTTGATCAATCTAAATTATGTGATGGTTAAATGAAATATTCAATGAAGTGGAAATTGGTTGCGGGGTTACACACTACAAAATAGGATCAGCGGGCCTACAGTAGGGAGTGTTATTTTCCCAACAGTTCGCCAAGCCATGGAACGTTGTCTTCAAGTCATCAAAATATTCCAACAAATTATCGGAAAAAATGCGTCGTGAAAAATGTAAAAAACACTTAAATTATTGCCGATTGCCTGTGATATATAACACGATTGTACGGAAAAACTCACACGAGCGGCACAATAATGGGCTGACACAATATAACACAAATAGAATAGAATAGCAACATTTAAATGGACACTCACACGGTAAATTGTTGGAGCTTTCGGCCCTCTCAGAGGCCTTCTTCAAGTGAGACATTCAATATTTTCAGTCTCACTTGAAGAAGGCCTCTGAGAGGGCCGACAACTCGAACAATTTACCGTGTGAGTGTCCTTTTAAATGTTGCTATTCTATTCTATTTGTGTTATATTGTGTCAGCCCATTATATATATATATATATATATATATATATATATATATATATATATATATATATATATATATATATATATATATATATATATATATATGTGTGTGTGTGTGTGTGTGTGTGTATATATATACATATATATATATATATATATATATATATATATATATATATATACTACCTTGATCAAAAAGTTCCCGGAATAACCACCGTGTGGCGCTCCCATCGTTCCTATTTGAGTTCTGTTTTTTTTTGTTAAATTGGTACATCTGTTGTTGATATTCCCTTTAAATCTTAGTGTCATAACTTGACATTTGCAAAAGTTACGTAGCCAAGAGTACATCTATCTCTGTGTGTGTTGGCGATTTTTTACAATTTCAGAAATGGATTTAAATTTGCAACAACGAACTTGTATTAAATTTTGCGTAAAAAACGGATTTAGTGGCGCACGGACGTTGGAAATGTTGGAAAAGTGTTTCGGCAACGATTCTCTAAAAAAAACGGTCGTTTACCAGTGGCACGAGCGGTTCAGAAGTGGTCGTGAGTCAATCGAAGATGATGAACGCAGTGGCAGACCATCGACATCGAAAGTCGGTGAAAAAATTGATAAAGTAAAAGAAATGTTGGTCAATAACCGCAAATTAACCATCAGAAAAATAGCGGAGGACTTGAACATTGCCTATGGATCCGCCCAAGACATTGTGGTTAATGATTTGGGTTTCCGTCGTGTAGCAGCAAAGTTGGTGCCAAAAGACCTCAATTTCATGCAAAAAAGAGACCGTGTTGACGTCGCAAAAGACATGATTTGCGAGGCTGAATCCGATCCCACATTCATCAAAAGGATCATTACTGGAGACGAGACGTGGGTTTATGAGTACGACACGCAATCCAGACATCAGGCAAGTGAATGGCGTTCACCAAATGAGCCGAGACCAAAAAAACCACGTCGTTTTCAGTCAAAAAAGAAGGCAATGCTGACGGTTTTCATGGATTACAACGGTGTAGTGCATCATGAATTTTTGCCAGAAGGCCAGACAGTAAACAAAGAGTATTATTTGGGCGTTATGAGACGTTTGCGTGAAGCAATTCGCCGAAAGAGACCAGAAATGTGGGCAGAAAACTCGTGGATTTTGCACCATGATAACGCACCGTCGCACAGTGCTATCATTATTCGTAATTTTTTGACGAAAAATGCAACAAATACCATCCAACAGCCTCCGAATTCACCTGATTTGGCTCCCTGTGACTTCTTTCTGTTCAATCGAGTTAAAAAACCATTACGGGGAACGCGTTTTAGCAGCCGAGAGGAAGTAATGGAAAAATCGCAGGAAGCACTGATGGACATACCGAAAACCGACCGTAACTTTTGCAAATGTCAAGTTATGACACTAAGATTTAAAGGGAATATCAACAACAGATGTACCAATTTAACAAAAAAAACAGAACTCAAATCGGAACGATGGGAGCGCCACACGGTGGTTATTCCGGGAACTTTTTGATCAAGGTAGTATATATATATATATATATATATATATATACATATATATAAATAAATATATATATATAACACTTTTTGAAAGTCTCACGGACGTGAATAATAATGTATAGCACTTAGCACTAGTGGACACAGACAAAAACACAGAAACACACAAAAAAGAGACTCACTATTTTTCGAATTTTCGGTGGTCGTTGCCACCTTTATCAAGGAAGAGAGGGACAGAGTTTGTTTATGATCCTGAGAACAACTTTAGCTGCGTGTGATATCAAACTTATTGTCCTGTAGTCCTCACATGATGTAGTCTTTACCTCTTTCGGAATAGGAACTAAAACTGATCTCACGAAGTCTTCCGGCCAGATTCCTTCCTCATAAATACTACGGATTAGCCCATATAGCCTCTTCCTCCCACATTTTCCTAAACATTTCAATAGTTCCGCGGGAATGTTATCAACCCCCACGGCCTTATATAGTTTCATCTCTCTTAATGCCCTTTCTATCTCATCGTCTAGTATGCCTGGGCCTAAGCTATCTTCGTCTACGTCATATTCTTTTTCACAGTCTAACTTTGTTGGTCGAAGTTCTTTACCATACAGCTCTTCTATATACTCCTTCCATCTCTCTTAGATCTTCTCTGTGTCAACTATTATCTTTCCCGCCTTATCTCCAACTGTTAGCATAGATATCCCTTTCTAACTTCCTGATAAAGATTTAACTTTGCTATACAGCGCACCGATTTCACCCTTCCTCTGCAGACTTTCCATATCCTCGCACTGCGTCTTGCACCATGCTTCTTTTGCTTTTTTTGTTGCCCGGCTCAATTTATTTTTTAATTCTGTGCGTATAATATATATATATATATATATATATATATATATATATATATATATATATATATATATATACTATTTATTAATAAAGTTTTCATTTTACTTCCAAATTGACAGCATTTAAAAAACATGGGAAATTTCACTTACTTTAGGCTTCACATTCATTGAGCGCCAATTCCTACAATCTTTAAAGTTTTAACCCTTGACCTTACCAGTTTCTTCTATTCCCAACTGTTTGTATTGAAGAAAAAAATAATTAAACGGGAACGAGTATGACCTGAAAGATGTAATCACATCTAGATGCTTGGGAATGGCACCAGGAAAATTTGAGCAGGGGGAAATCGAAGATCCCAGAGGAGAACAAAAAGCAGGGATGCGAGATGGAAGACGCAAGTATTTGAGATTAGAGTCATCGATTAGCATCATCGACCCAATGCTCCACCGATACAAAGAAACTGGGTGTTACCAATGGTCAAGTCTGCAGACAATGTTCCGTTAAGGATGCATAATACAAGCTATGTGAATTTAATAAAAACAGACGCTCTCATTTGCTGTCAATATAATAAAGTAGTGCGAGATGGAAAGCACAATGCAATATTTATCGATAAACAATAAAGGTGGTGGTTGAGCTGAAGGCTTCCTGCTTACGGGAATAACACGGAGGTAATTCCTGGATGGAAGCATGGAGTCTTCATTAGTTAGCCGTCGCGGAAACCTTAAGAGATTAATGGTAGTCACTGTGTTTCAAGCAATCATGACGCACGCAAAAGTTGGCATCTTGTGTTGACAAACAATCCAATATTTATTATTCCATCCAACATCATCCCAGGTGTCGTGAGCGTAGCAGCTTGATTTACTTGAGTCCGAAATCAGGACGCTTCAATGGATCAAAGACCGAATTTTAAACCGCACTCAAAAACCAACCTCACTAGTCTTCGACCATTTTTCCATGTCATGTTTGCACAGGTATTTCCGTATTTTTCTATTTCTGCGAGAAAAACTATTTCCTATTTTCAATATTGTTAATCACATTAAAGCAATCAGGCACCTGGTCGTCAATGAGCTTCGGGATACTCGTTCTCCTGAGACAATGCTCCCCGCACTCTGCGCGGCTATTCTCGTCTTTTAGTCTCGTGCGGCAGCATATTCAAATGCGTTTCATCAGATTCTTTGTATACTTTTAATATTTTTAAGGAAAAAAACACAACCAAAGTTACACCAGTAAAAGCTACATCATTTAAGGCTTACTAAAACCAAGAAGAAAAAATAATTCACACCGAAGCACGGGAACGAAACAATAAAAATATAAAAAAGGGGAACTGTAAGGAAATGAAATATTTTCAATTTCCCCTGTGCAATCATCTGCGGATGAAGGCAAAAAAATGATAGACTCCCTCTCCCCACCCCTTCCCCCACTCCCCTTTATCAATCGTTCCTTTTATTTAAACCGGAGCAGAAGGCGTTAGCGGGTGGGACGAAGGAGTTGGAATATTTGGGGAGAGCGGAGGGCCTGTGTTTGTTTTCTGAGGGTGGGTATGGAGACGAGGAACGGACGTTCCCACGGGAGGAAATGGAAGTGAGGCATCATGAGACAGCATCCGAGAGATGCGTCGGGAGGGAGGGAGGGAAGGGAGATGCGAGCGTGCGTGTGCTTTAAGGGCTTACTTCAGCGTGCCCAAAATGGGGAGAAACCATGGTTTTGGGCGGAGGGTGAGGGGGGAGAGGGATGAGGGATAAGCAGGCGGCGTGCGAGGGAGGAAACATATCGAAGGAAGGTTCGGCACGTGCGACGGAGGCACATCCGGGGCGGCGAGGGGTTGGAGGAGACCCGCCATGGCATTCCGGTCATCCAAGAGAGCGGCCAGAGAAGAGGCAGAGAAGGGGAATACGCTCCAATGAGAGCTGCTTTCTCCACAATTAATAAATTGCTTAAGGTAATTTAAAGATATGTCAATTCCAAGAACCTGCGGGAGATACCGCGCCATGGTAACTTCTAACGGAGTTATCAGCTACATGTGCATTACAATGCCACGATTTATGAGTTTTAAAAGTCATTCGCCTCGCCCGGGATTTGAACTGTGATTCCTCGATTTTCGAATCACTCGGCCGGATATCGAGGGATTGGGGTTCAAATCCCGGTTAATGCGAATGTTTTTTAAAACTCTGAATTCGTTGCGTACGTAAATGCCTTGAGATCAAAGCAGACGGATTGGAAGATTCTCCCTTAAGATGCTTATTGCTGTAGATTACATAAATCAAGAATCTAGGAATGATCCCAGGTGCGCTAGTTAGAAAGTGAGTTGCAAAATACGTAGTCTTAATCCAGAAGTGACCAAAGAAAACAGGAGACGTTGAGAAAAAATACATAGAAAAGCAAATGGGGTCGGAGGAAATTAGATCTTCCATGCACCGTGAAGAACCCATCACAAATCAAGACGGCGGTACTTCCAACGGGATATTTTAGAAACCTGCCCCCAGGAAAATATGGATAGAGGGGAAAAAATGAGGGAAATGATAATATTGGCAGCAAAAGCCATGGAAAACGTTTGATGCCGGACTATAACTTTACGAACGAAAATTTTCACAAAATGTGTGCTTAAATAATTACCACCAATGTCGTCGAATTTACATCGTTATCAAATAGCTTCAAGATGTGGCCTTGAGATGATAAAAACCCATTGCATCTAGGTTAACGAAGTTCGAATGTTGTGATTGGTGGCCATTTATCAAGATTCCATTCCAACGATTCTCATACATAGAAATGAGGATCATTCCTAATCGTTCACGTTTCGGGTCAATACCATGGTTTTGAATTTTGCCAGTTTTCAAAGAGATTTCTGGTCCAAAACGTTTAATTTTTGGATTATCTGCGGGCAAACTTCTCACAACGTCTCCCAAATAACTCGAGGAAATGAAAAACTACAAGTCTACACACACAAAAACACACTTGTTTACCAAAGAGAAAAACGGTATGCTACATATGAGATTTCCGTTCATTTAGCGCCTGCAAACCTCAACAATTTTTACATAGGTTTCATCGTTACGACCAGCTGGCAGTAAAAGTTTTCTTTATGAACACTCGCATGAGAAGGGTCACTTTGGCTTTCATCAGGGTTGGGAGAAAAAATAATCGGGGTATCGGAGGAAGCGAAACAAGGGTCTCGGGAGGGAAATATAAGGGATTCTAATCGAAATAATTTATTACCCTGCGGCTTAATGTACCCTGGAATATTCACGACTTCTACACGATTATTTCTCTCGCTATTTATTTATTCACTTACTTTTTTTTAACTCGCGACGAAGAATACGCGAGAGAAGCAGCGTCGGTGCCCAACGGATAACGAGGAAACAGAGAGAAGGGGAAGACAAGACGAGAGGGAGAGGAATGGAAGGAGAGATTTAATGAAATACATCGCCAGTGGAATTTCCTCATTACTGCCGGGGGTGGGAGGGAGGGGGTAGGGGAGGGAAGATATGTACCCACTACTCATCCATCTTAGAGACGCAATTAAATAACCATGGCAATGTGCAGCAATCCTTACGAATAACGTCAATCAAGTCAAAATAAAGGCGATGGAAAAACTGGTAAATTGTTCAGACTCTGAAATTTATCTTTCTCAACATGACTAAAAAAATTTCTTTGAGATCCGGCTGCAGCCAAGAGCAACAAATAGCATCAAATATTTTATTTTTTAAATTACATTCGACTTCAAAGACGGGGAGAAGAAAAAGAAGGACAACTTGAATCCTCCGTTACTCTATTGGACGCTTTTGCAAATAACTTTTACAGTGAACATTATGACAGTCATGAATACGTCATTAAATTTTGAAAGCCGTGACGAAAATACGTGAAAACGATGCAGAAAGGAATTTTTGAGCCCCTCTGTGATAGTACGAAGGGAAACATTTTTTATGGTGATAACAACATTTTCGAGACCCCAATACATCTAAATGTTGCCCTCTAGGCCAATAAGTCCTTAAGTTTAAATGAGCAAATCAAATATTAAAATTCCACAGCTAAGCTAAAACTAGACTCATAGTGATAGATTGTAACCACATGAAGGAGAAAGTGATATTACTTGGGCCTGTAATTCAAATGAGAATAAATTATTTAACGGAAACCTAAAATTAGAATACTTTTATGCCTGATCAATACATGAATATCCCAAATATTACAATAATCTCACCAACTATTAAGTCCCAGACAACAAACTCAAATGTAATTTTCTTCGTCGGGAGATATAATTTCAATCGAGATAAATAGAATAAGTTGACAGAATCTCATATTACACGCATCATAAGTAAATCACATTTTCGAAATTAACTTAGTCAGTTTGTCGGTTCCGTAATTAGTTCAATTTCTTCAGGTTCTCCATGGTCCTTTGATCATCAGCAAAACTATTGCATAAACGAGATCTTTATGGTAGAATTTAGTCTTGCAAACTTCCTTCCCACGAACCACTTAATTATCTTAATGGGAGATGAGATCGATGAAAAATAATAGGCAACTGCCATTCGAACTTCACCGCAACTCTTATACGGCAGCATGATCAGATAAAAACTACTTGCGACTACTTCCGGATTTTCTTCAATCAATTTCCTAAATTGGATGAATAGTATGTACGGCAACTCAATTATTATGACAGCATACTCAGAGTTAGTTGAACTTTTTATAGAGTTAGCGATTACCTGCAGAACGAGTGCGGTTTTCTTGGACCTCGAAATTGCCATTGCACGCTCTGCTCACAGACTAGATATGCTCTGAAAACATTTGAAGTACTCCATGAACATCAGCAGGCGCACGAATCGACAAAGGGCGATCTACAAACCGACCATTCACCGCACAGTAATAATTAGAAGCTAGTTTTACACCTACATTACCAAATCGCTTCACGCTTCTTTTGTGAGGCGGTTTAAATGGAGACGATTTCCGTAATGTCGGGAGCAGAAGCCATTCGGATGGCGTCGGGTACCTCCCACTTAATACAGGAGGCTACTTATTCGAGGAGTAGTCTGGAAGGAGGCACGCGCAGGGATCGAGAAGAGAATGGCGTCGGAGAAGGCAAGATTTGATGGAGGGGACGAAATATAAGAACTTCATAGAAAGGAGGAGGCAGTGAGGACGAGGGTGGCGCGGCGGTAAAAGGAGAGTAGTAATTCGGGGGCGGTGAGGGTCCGGGGGAGGGAGTGGGGGGGCGGGAGGGAGGGAGTGTGTGGCGGTCCACGGGGAATAATGTTGACGGTGGCGGCGATACAGCGGGATGACCCCTCCGCCGTCTCCACAGAATGGACTCCCTTACTTTTTCTTTTTTATCACCGCCCCACCTTTTTTAATGCGCTTTCAACCCCTCGCCTAATTCCCAGGACGCCTCTCTCCGCAATCCTGGCCGGCTCAAAGAACGCCAACACACGCACGGGCCAAGATACGCACGTCCGCACTCTGGAATTTTATCTCGGTGCCCTCACTTGGGTGCGGCTTGATGCCACCCACCCCCACCCCGTTCCTTTTCTCTCCCTCCCTCCCTTTTCCTCCCCTCTCTCCCCCCCTCTCCTCTATCAAGAGCTCCCGGCCCGCAAATAGATTCCATAGCTGTTAAACAAACGGAAGTCTGATTCCCAATGCGTTTAAAAAAGTATATTCATTGAAAATCCACCGCTTTATTTCAACGACTGTCAATCACGCCAAAACGTGATGTTTAATGGACACATTTACCATTTATACAGTATTTTAAAGTTAAATGAGTGCAGTAATTGGGTCATTGGGAGAAGAATTCCATCGGTAAAAGAGGCCTGTACCATAACAAGAGAACGGATGACATGTACGAAAGGTAAGGAAGCGACGAAAAGACTACTCAAGAGCTTAATACGAGCTTGCATGGCGTGTAATGAAGAAATTCGAAACAGTCCTACGGGAAAAGAGGATCAATTTTTCTGGATAAATTAAAGTCATAAAAATTTTACTAATTTCAGCAGAATTATATTGTCACAGAATCGGTCCAGTAACCATATTTACAAGATGAAAATCAGGTTGAGGTTTACTTAGTTCGTTCGCACAGCTCCATTCCCGTGTATAGGTCTCCCAATGCCACGGTGAGAGCCCTTTTTTGTGTCCCCGACACCACATTCTCTCCTTTCACCTGTTTTGCTTCCCTGGCCTTTCTTTCCCCCCCTGGGACCATCGCAATCGCTTCGTTAAGGCAATATTCCCTCTCTTCGGCCGATCGGAAACCCCAATCAGAAAGCGCGAAGTCTTCCAGCGATACTTCCGCCCGGGCAAGACACCAAGTGCACACCAGAACGCCGTGCGATCACCGCTCTTTTGTTCGCCGGAGAATGCGGCCGTCACCATAAACACCATTCCCCGCCCCCATCCCCCTTGAAGCACTTGACCGACCCCTCCCCCTCCTGCCCCGCAAGAACCAACGGTCGCACTACGCAACGACGCCATGTTTTCTCCTCCCCATTCCCCCTTCGCCAATATGTATCCCCTGAGAGAGCCCCTGCTGTACGACCAACACCAGTTTTTCCCTTTTTGCCTGCTATAACCATCGGATGTAACATTTACACACCCCCTATATAACACCTCTTGTAGCGCCAACGAAAGGTTCCTGTAAACGGAGAATACGCAGCGGAGCATTAAAATGCTATTCTCAACTTATACAAAGCTACGGCATGAAAGTGATACGAGAGAATGAACGGATAGGCCTAAAGGCGGACCCTGGAAGGATCGGGGCACTAGAGTGCTTGCTTTTATAATGGGACGAGTGGGTAATGGTGGGATGTGCGTAGGGTGCCCTGGCAAAGCAAATGAATAAAGATGAGCCTCGCCGGTCTCACAGAGTGAATGGCTGAGTCCAATCACCAAACATGAGAGACGAAGAGTGAGCTAATTGGTTTGGGAGAGAGAGGAATGGGCATAGGTGACGAGGAAGTCCAAGGGGATCTCACGATAAATAAATATGAAGGGTGGAGCGAATGGGAGTCCAAGAAACAATGCGCGATTGTGGCAACAATTGCGAAATAAGCAAGAGGTACTGACAGTGCAGCGAGGAAGACATCAGTAAAAGGAAGCGTCCTCCCAAAATCGAAGGAGAGGTATATACGCCTTATCCCGTTTAAAACGAGAGTGAATGGCGTGGGGCTTACATTTGCATGGACGTAACTGGGTGTCAAGTACTTATTTGCGAATTCCGGAAACGCAAGAAATACATTTATTATAATTTGCAATCCAATAAACAAATGTGCAGGGTGCAGCAGCATAACTTCTTATTTTGAAAGCGTTTCGCGTTTGGAGAAAGATAGCTATGTTGCCGCACCCTGTATATAATAGCTACAGGACATACGCGTATAAAAGTAATGAAGCCTATTTCTTAGCATCTTCATGTTGTGAGAATATTCATAAGTGCGAAGATCTCCGAAGTAATAGGCAGTGAATGGGGTTAGCTTCAAAAGACGTCACCCATTGAATTTTTAATGAGTGCATCGGCCTCGAGGGGAAGGGAATGTATCTTCGAATGCCTAGCAGCGTCTTAATGAGGAGGGTTTTATTAGCTATTAGATGTGATTGTGGATGGGGGTAGGAGAATGATAGCAGTAACAAGTTTCGTTCCAATCGGGGGGTCACGTGAGAAGGATCAGATTTCGAAGAAATAATATGTGCGGCAAATCGAGAGCAAAATTGGATCCCAACAGGCGACACCACTTTCGAAATCACGGTCCATCGTCCTTTCCATTAACTTAATTTTACCAAAAATATAACCTCCCATTGCACTATTTTATTCTACTATAAATAGCAATCACTCGTAATCAGACCCTTGGTCCAAATTTTGAACATTTGATATTTTCTGTCGGTATGTTTCATTTTCACCGGTGCAGAAGCGAAAAGCAAAGTGATGCAGGGTTTTTTGAAAAAAAATAATGATCAGTTGTAACACACTTGATTCCATGGATAAGTTTAAACAAATTTGATACCGTTTTGACCGGAGTTTAAAAATAACCTGCAGAATATAAAACTAAGTTGTTCCTCATTTCCAACGAAGACGCAAAGCGAATTTCAAAGGGAGAAAAACATGAGGAGATAAAAATATTTAAATGTGATCTAGGTTAAATCTTGCTGGTGAATAAAGCATTATCTAGACAGGAAAGTTTAGAGAGCGAAAATTTCTATTGAAAGGTAGTATAAAGAATATTACGGAAGAAAATGGAGCAGCAAAGAAAGTAAATTCAGTCAATAATCATTGATATGAGCAAAAGGAATTTCATCAGTGATATTGGCCGTCCAATTTTTAGGCTTTCCGAGAATCGGAGTGAGCGCCTTTATAAACAAAGATAAAAAACAACAATAATTCATTCGAGTGTACCACTATTTACTCAATGAACTTGAAATCCCACTCACAAAATATTTATATTAGATCCAAAACGGAACTGAAGAGCGAGGCTCAAACTCTATAGGTTCATTGTGATAGAAAAATTAACCAATAAAATAAAAAGGCCGAATGCATTATTCAAAGATCTTTTCTCCACTGTCCTGGCACGGTACATGTATGCAGGTTACTTATCTGAGGGTGCTTAAGATATACTAAAGGCCCAGAAATACTATCGAAGGCCAAGAATTACTATCGTTACCAAAGTAAAATCAGGGAGATTATTGTTAAACGGATAGATTTAAAATGCCGTTTTTTCTTCGTAACATAAGAGATCAAAATAGATAGCCATCGCTTTAGAGATGATTACAAGGGGAAGTTTATCTATTGTGTCCATATTGAGCGAGTTGAAAAGGTTTTCTCATGAATACGTATATCCGCCTCTGCGGGTGTAGATTTGCATGAATTTGTTGGATTTGCACGCGTTTCTATTCTTTTCCAAGGGTGGCGACATGACATCCCCCACCATACGTCCTTGCAGCGGCTTTCGGGGTATTATTTAGATGCAGGTATCTTGCAAGTTCTTTCCTGAAAAATATTTTTTAATTTAATAGTTCAAAATTTAATTTTTTAATTTTTAATCAACTCAGCGTTTAATGTGTTTTAACAGTTCCACGGCATGCTTAGGATATGCATGTCCTCTCATTGAATAACACCGCATGAGTAGTACCTTAATTCGTTTGATTAACATTTTTGAGTGCAAGATCAAACTAATATTTGCGTAGAGGTTACATGATTTCGATTGGACATGCACGGCTGATGACCTAACACCCCCCGCCACACGCCCTTGCTGCGGTTTACGGGTTATTGTGTAGATGTAGACGTACACGTTTCATACAGACACGCAACTAGACATTACGGCCTGAATGGGCCCTTTGCTTTCGTTTATTGGGCGAGGACAAGGTTCGAACAACCAACAAGATGCCCCCGTCCCTCAAGGACCCGCCCGCGGTCGAATCTTCAGATGCAAGTCGCAATAAACGAGTCCTCTCCACATTGTCGTCGTTTCGCGGAGAACTGTTGTTGCCACGTAACTACGGAGGGGGGAATACTGCCGGCGCACGGCCGAGGACAACTGAAGGGGGAGAGAGAGGCGAGGGCATTGAAGTTGGGTGGAGAGGGATAAAGAAGGGAGGGGTTTGGCGCCATCAGGAGCGCATTACGGCCGCGCGGGGAGATTCTTGGGCCGGCGGAACGACCGCGGGGCGGAATCCGGAATGAATGAAAACAGCCGACGGTCGACGAGAATACACGGAACACGCGCAGACTTCCACACAAGTCGAATAACCAAGATCTGCAATCTCATAGATTGCAGGAATGGATGGAAGACACCGAAATACGTACCATTTTGCAGTAATTAGTCCGTCGAGGGAGCTAAGCTATGAATGGGAAAAATAATCAGCATATATTAAAATTGGAAGATCGCTTTATCTTTAGATAAATTGGTACTAGAGGGAAACATTGTTATGAGGAGTTTGTCGCACTACTCCCGAACCAAAAGTATCCAAAGACCTTTGACAACATTAATTCGATGAAAGAAATTAGGTTTCTATTTGAAAGCCTTTCAACATCTCTCCATAGACGTGGATCTTTGATTTTGATATCAACTCCTGGAAGTCCATCGGATGAGTTTCTACCGTTAAGAGCTCAAAATGTGTATTTTGACGGTAAATAAAAAGTAAAACTATCAAAAGCACGTTCACGAAGATTACACTAAGTTTATTTTGAACGTTCAATAATTTATAGTTGAGCGATCTCTTCGTTATATCGAATTAATTCATATGAAAACGGTATTCTGGTATCTCCAACTGCTTCCGAAATGTAAGAATTTTGCGAACGATTTGCTCAGTCTGTGAAATACTGAGGACCCCTTTAAAAAAGAATGAAATCCATAAAAATCAGACGTAGGAATTGATCCCAGAATTCCAAAAGAACTCGCGAAAAAACCTAAAAATCCAAACAATTTATAATAGAGGAAACTTCCTTTCGGAAAATAAATACTCAGTTATTCCACATATATTTTTATTAAACAAGACCTAGGTTTCGACATACAAAGTCATCATCAGGTGTGAGTCAAAACCTAGGTCGTGCTTAACAAAAATACATGTGGAATAACTAAGTATTTATTTTCCGAAATGAATCGATTCCACAAAGTGACATCTGAAACCATTCTATAGGAAACTTCGTTTGCCGGGAATATTTTTTTGAAAAAAAACTGTTTAAATACGAGGTCTGCAATAATGGCAATTAAAGAAATTTTTGAAATCGAAACTTAAACAAAAGAAAAATAACAATATTTTAAAACTATCGACCATAAAAAAGAAGCAGTCAACAGCATAAAAATAAAAAATGGAATTGTTTATTATAGAGACTTGAAATTTTGGGGCGATATTGGGAACTAGAGAATTAATTATGAAATGTAAAGAGACAGATAGATGTAGGAAATATGTGTATTTTAGTTCTGTTCGAGGAGAGACGGTAGTTTGAGTGGTAATGATAGAGTAATATAAGGGGAGGGAAAGACAACCAGGGAGAAGATGCAATAGCACAGGACGCAAAGGGATAAGCGTGGTGAACATACTAGAACACAAGTGGAGCAGATGAATGGCGGAACTTTATTATTGGAAGTAAAAGGTGAACCAAGGACTTGGCCGATATTCAGTCCATAGGACGACATGGAATAATGAGTTGCAAGATGTAGACGAATGGATACGATAAGATCAAATGGATGACATAGTTTCAGGTGCTGACAGGAGAAAATTCGATAGTGCATGGGGCTTGGAATGCGACGGTAAGTAGAGGGAGATTTGGTGGCGAGGTCTAGGAAAGAGGCAGTATTACCGCGGGGAGAAGACAGTAATAGAGTTCTGCAGGAAGCAGGGATTACTTATCATAGCAAGCACTTGGCTCAAGCACCACAATAGGCATAAATATCCATGAAAATGCCCGCGGGATTCAGAAAAATATCAGATGGGCCACATTTCGGTTAGGTACAGATTTAGAAGCAGCGTGGCTAATTTGCACTAATTCTTGGGGGCGGATGAGAAGTCAAAAAATCACAATTTAGTTTTATGATATATAATGCTATATTCGTGAGGATAAAGCAGGAAAGAAGGTTCCGAAAATGCAATTTGGAATCATTAACAGCAAGGGGAAGGATGGAAGGCGGCGGCAATGGGGTAAATTATTTGGGAGGAAAGGAGGCCGATTGCAGAAGAGGAAGAATGGGAACATCTCAAACAAGGGATGGTGGAAATGGCCGAAAGTGGCTTTCTGAGAAGAGTTACTAGGCAAAAGGGAAAAGAATGATGGATTGCAGACGATATGAATGGAAACTGAGACGAGATGTGGAAATGGGAGAGTGCACACACAGGAGAAAGTTAGGAGGAAGCACTAAAAGTGCAATGATAAACTGAGGCGAGAAGCAAATGGGAGGGCAAAAGAAGGGCGGTTGAAGATACAGTGCAAGGGCGTGGAAAATGTGCAAATCATGGGAAAAACAGGAAGGTGAGAGAATTGTCGGGAATAGGATGGGTAAATTTCGACAAACAACCAAAGATAAGTGAGGAAAGTTATGCATGGAACCAGGAAAGATTCAAGAGATATGGCAAGAATACATTGAAGATACGAGGGTCATCCGGAAAGTAGTACCCGTTCGTGCCGCATGAAGTGCTGACGACGCGAGTAGCCGCTGGACGAGGTCAGATAGCTTCAGTGGCTTGTCTGCCTTCTCTGAGCCAAGCTGCGTGACGCTAGCATTGCCTGTGTTGTTTCTGTGATTGTTTACAATGTTTAAAAAAATTGAGAACGCCGCCAGTTGTGAAGTGAGGGCAGTGATTAAATTCCTCAATGCAAGAAACGTTCGCCCATGTGATATTCATCGCCAATTAAAGGAGGTGTATGGAGACAATGTAATGGACGAGTCGTCTGTTCGGCGGTGGTGTCGCAACTTCAACATGAGGAGGGGGAACACACACGACGATGAGCGTTCGGAGAGACCGTCTGTCATTACAGACCAACTGGTGAGCTCAGTTGACGAATTCGTGAGGAACGATCGGCGCGTCACAATTGATGACATCTGTGAGCATTTTCCCAATGTTTCTCGAACAATTGTTCATGAAATTGTTAAACACCATCTGCATTATGCAAAAATTTGTGCAAGATGGGTCCCTCGCGTATCTCAATGAGCTGGCGGCGAAGGACTATGCAGCAGGAATACAGAAACTTGTCACACGTTATGACAAATGCCTTAATTTGCTTGGAGATTATGTTGAGAAGTAGTTTAAAGTATCCTCTTTCAAATAAAATTTTTTATGTTTGTTAATATTTACTTTTGTGTCTTTATTTCACGAACGGGTACTACTTTCCGGATGACCTCGTATATACAGTATGATAAAGATATTAATTAGGGCGGCAAGCATAAACATAGAGATAACATGACTCACATGGGGAAGTTATAAGTCCAGTCACACGTAATAACGAATTAGAAAGGGCATTAGGGCAAGTGAAATCAAAAAAGGCAATGGGATTGGGCAACATCCCAGCAGAACTACGAGAGGGTTATGGAAAACGTAGAAGAGGGAGTTTTTATTGGCCACTTCGTAAAATATATTATGGAAAAAATTATCCGAAAGATTTCATTAGATCGGAGTTAGTCCCCATCACAAAAAATGATATTGCATCCGCACTTGAGGAATATATTACAATTAGTTTGATATCGCACACAGCTCAAATGGTAACCTACTTTGTAAACAGTCCAGATTTGCGTTGTATGTGAACAAGTACCTTACGGCATTATTACTTGGAAAATATTGCCCCAATGGCCATCATTAAGACTCAAGTGTGCGTATGAAATTGACGATAATATTATATTCCTAAAATTAATTGACATATTACTTGACATACTAATGAAAGACGAAACCAAAACTTAACATTTCTATGCACCATTTCATTGAAACGGGTGCGCAAGGTGGCCTTCGAGACGCAATATCAAAGTATTGTATCCTACCTGTACCGAAGAAGAAATGGCCGACGTAGTGACTACGGCGGATCTCTCAGAGGTATAATTTTCCAAGTAAGGATGAGGATAATTTAGTTGCACTCCAAGAAGTTGCGGGAAATGCCGCGACAGTTGGTCGTACTCACCTGAAACCGAAAAGGAGAAACGTTATTCACAATCCTAAATATTAACAAAGATTATTCAGAGCAATATCATTGGAAAAAATCGAGACGATACATCAAAAATCACAGGAGAAGGCAATGAGGCTAGATAATTAAGAAAATTACTTTCTAAATCACTATTGGACACTCTGATGAAACACTGCGTATTGCCTGGCATGAGTATGCTGTCAACGTTTTCAGACGTCGTAAATAGTATGTAATAATTTGTGGCCCACTCTTTGAAAGCGATTATTACTGAACACAACTTATTCTCTGTACCTTCGCGTATGTCCCCATTTGAGAGAAATAAAAAAATAATTTGGGGCCTCGGTTTGCATGGAATCTTATTCTTTTCCTTTCCCTTCGCTACACCAACAAGACACCGCATCCATTCCATGTAAGTTAGAGACATAATTGTTGCACTGTTATCAACAAATAATATTTATTTTATTCCACCCATTGATTTTAAGGAAATGTTCTGTTTCAATTCAGCTTTGCCAAGCAGGTTTCCTATCATTCCATGGAAAGATTTGGCCAGGCGTTTGAAAAACAATGACTCTCATTCCGCGATTTTGAGCAGTTAACAAAATGTTCCCTTCGAATAAGCCATTATCAACGAAGATAATGGTGATTTTAATCAGTAGAGGAATTTAAAATGCGATGCATTTTAGTGATGACGTAAAATTCCATTTACGTCTTTTATTTACGCAGGGTGGTTTATATTAAAACGGTTGACAAGCAACATGGACGACGATATTCATCAAATATTAGAACTAGTTGCTCAGGAAGACAGACTTAAAACATGGGCGAGACATGATTGCCTGCATTTCTGCAAGTAACATCCTTAAGAATATAAGATTTTATTCAAAAGAGATTGGTCAGATATTTTGTACTGCTTTCCGTGTGCGAACGAAAAGACTATTATTAAGTCCAGGGATTAGTTTATTCATAAATAGAATATTTTTAATATCAAGGGTTTTTTATGGGAAATGTTACTGTGGACTTAAACTTAAATAGATACAATACATGAAAGCCTCCTCGAGCTTGACAGTTTTGTAATGAGTTTTAGAATTACTCTCCTTTTTCCGGGCCATCCCTGCGTGAGTTGATATAACCTTCAACCTGAACAGGCTTGTTGGAACTCCAGGAAAAACGGTTACCAATAATGGCCACATACGCCAAGAAGACCCGAAAATAGGAGAGAGAGTCTACTGATAAACGCTGCGGAAACCTAAAAACCAACGTTTTTAACAATTTGTAATTTACTCTCTGCGTTAGTAAGTTTTCTGTAGTGATGTTAATGGTATGTAATCTTATTAATTAAAAATAGCAATTTTCCACAAAAATAAAATTTAATGCGACCGGTTTCAATGTTACTACATCATCATCAGATCACCTTGTTAGTAACATTGAAACCGGTCGCATTAAATTTTATTTTTGTGAAAAATTGCTATTTTTAATTAATCATGATATTCCACCATATCACGCCTGAAACGTCTCTTTTTATATGTAATCTTATGATCCGAGTGATTAAAATGCAATATACGTATACTACCTTGATCAAAAGGTTCCCGGAATAACCACCGTGTGGCGCTCCCATCGTTCCGATTTGAGTTCTGTTTTTTTTGTTAAATTGGTACATCTGTTGTTGATATTCCCTTTAAATCTTAGTGTCATAACTTGACATTTGCAAAAGTTACGTAGCCAAGAGTACATCTATCTCTGTGTGTGTTGGCGATTTTTTACAATTGCAGAAATGGATTTAAATTTGCAACAACGAACTTGTATTAAATTTTGCGTAAAAAACGGATTTAGTGGCGCACGGACGTTGGAAATGTTGGAAAAGTGTTTCGGCAACGATTCTCTAAAAAAAACGGTCGTTTACCAGTGGCACGAGCGGTTCAGAAGTGGTCGTGAGTCAATCGAAGATGATGAACGCAGCGGCAGACCATCGACATCGAAAGTCGGTGAAAAAATTGATAAAGTAAAAGAAATGTTGGTCAATAACCGCAAATTAACCATCAGAGAAATAGCGGAGGACTTGAACATTGCCTATGGATCCGCCCAAGACATTGTGGTTAATGATTTGGGTTTCCGTCGTGTAGCAGCAAAGTTGGTGCCAAAAGACCTCAATTTCATGCAAAAAAGAGACCGTGTTGACGTCGCAAAAGACATGATTTGCGAGGCTGAATCCGATCCCACATTCATCAAAAGGATCATTACTGGAGACGAGACGTGGGTTTATGAGTACGACACGCAATCCAGACATCAGGCAAGTGAATGGCGTTCACCAAATGAGCCGAGACCAAAAAAACCACGTCGTTTTCAGTCAAAAAAGAAGGCAATGCTGACGGTTTTCATGGATTACAACGGTGTAGTGCATCATGAATTTTTGCCAGAAGGCCAGACAGTAAACAAAGAGTATTATTTGGGCGTTATGAGACGTTTGCGTGAAGCAATTCGCCGAAAGAGACCAGAAATGTGGGCAGAAAACTCGTGGATTTTGCACCATGATAACGCACCGTCGCACAGTGCTATCATTATTCGTAATTTTTTGACGAAAAATGCAACAAATACCATCCAACAGCCACCGAATTCACCTGATTTGGCTCCCTGTGACTTCTTTCTGTTCAATCGAGTTAAAAACCATTACGGGGAACGCGTTTTAGCAGCCGAGAGGAAGTAATGGAAAAATCGCAGGAAGCACTGATGGACATACCGAAAACCGAATATAAAAAATGTTTCGAGGATTGGATCAAGCGCTGGTATAAGTGTGTTGCAGTCGATGGGGATTACTTTGAAGGGGACAATATAGATTTAGATGAATAAACTTGTATTTTTAATTTTCTGAATAAATTCCGGGAAATTTTTGATCAAGGTAGTATATATATATATATATATATATAAAATATCTATATAAATATATAGATATTTAATATAATATATTAATAGAATATATCTAATATATATATACTATATATATATAAAATATCTTCGAAATGGAACGCTCTTCGGCGACACACAAATATATAAAAACACAGATGTAGATTTTTAGAATATAGAGACACAAAGAAAGGACACTCACAATTTGTTATTTTACGTTTCGACAGCACGGCTGTCGTCTTCAGAATGGCGTTCTCGGGGAAGAGCGGAGAGGATGTGCGGGGGAGAGGTGGGGGAAGGAGAGGTAAAGGGACCAATAGGAAATGAACAAGGGGGTGGGGGGGATGTAGGCAGCCAATTGATGCATTCAGTGGGCTTGGTTCAGCCCGGGCGGTTTGAATGATTGGGCCACCCAGATATGCGCCATCTCGCGGGTTCTCACCTCTATTATACTCGCAGATTTGGGAAGGATTTCAATCACCGAAACAGAGAAGCAGTCGTCAAAAGATTGGTTGTGGGAAGCGGTGTGAGTAGGGATGGGATAATTAAGAAAGGTGGGAGATTTGCTGGAATATCGGTGGTTATTCATGCGGAGGGAAAGTGCGGTCGTGCATTCGCCCACGTAGAAGGCAGGGCAGAAGTTACAGGAGAGGCGATATATAATATTTTTTGAGGTACAGGTGGCGAGTGGTTGGCAGTTGGTACTGAGTGAGGGGGAGGGTCCTAAAAGATGACAGCATTTGAAGCGTGGGCGGTTGCATGGTGCGGATAGGGGCGGGGGAGAGACGGGGGTGCTTGAAGTTGGATTTGTGGACTTAAAGATGTCTCGCAGGTTCGACGGGCGTTTAAACGAAACAGAGGGACAGTGTGGGAATAAAAGTGATGTGGACTGAGTTTTATTGATAATTAGGAAGAGGTCACGGATTAGATGTTTAATTTTGTGTGTTCCGGGGAAAAAAGTGGTGATAAGATTAGGGCATTTTGGGCGGCTTGGTTTGGGGAGGGGAGTGTATTGGGTTGACGGTTTGAGGATTTTACTGTTTAGCAGTTTTTCAGGGTACCCACATTTTCTGAGGGATTCATGCAGCTGGTCCAAGTATTTCTGTTGGGAGGGGGTGTTGTTGTAGAGACGGAAGCCACAGACTGAGAGTGAGAATGGGATGGAGCGCTTTGTATGAGGTGAATGGCAGCTGTTGAAATGAAGATACTGTTGCTTATTAGTTGGCCCCCGCCCCTATCCGCACCATGCAACCGCCCACGCTGCAAATGCTGTCATCTTTTAAGACCCTCCCCCTCACTCAGTACCAACTCCCAACCACTCGCCACCTGTACCTCAAAAAATATTATATATCGCCTCTCCTGTAACTTCTGCCCTGCCTTCTACGTGGGCGAATGCACGACCGCACTTTCCCTCCGCATGAATAACCACCGATATTCCAGCAAATCTCCCACCTTTCTTAATTATCCCATCCCTACTCACACCGCTTCCCACAACCAATCTTTTGACGACTGCTTCTCTGTTTCGGTGATTGAAATCCTTCCCAAATCTGCGAGTATAATAGAGGTGAGAACCCGCGAGATGGCGCATATCTGGGTGGCCCAATCATTCAAACCGCCCGGGCTGAACCAAGCCCACTGAATGCATCAATTGGCTGCCTACATCCCCCCCACCCCCTTGTTCATTTCCTTTTGGTCCCTTTACCTCTCCTTCCCCCACCTCTCCCCCGCACATCCTCTCCGCTCTTCCCCGAGAACGCCATTCTGAAGACGACAGCCGTGCTGTCGAAACGTAAAATAACAAATTGTGAGTGTCCTTTCTTTGTGTCTCTATATTCTAAAAATCTACATCTGTGTTTATATATATATATATATATATATATATATATATATATATATATATATATATAATATAATATGTTATATTGATTGTTGCTTTTCAAGTTATATATATATGATATATACTACCTTGATCAAAAAATTCCCGGAATAACCACCGTGTGGCGCTCCCATCGTTCCGATTTGAGTTCTGTTTTTTTTGTTAAATTGGTACATCTGTTGTTGATATTCCCTTTAAATCTTAGTGTCATAACTTGACATTTGCAAAAGTTACGGTCGGTTTTCGGTATGTCCATCAGTGCTTCCTGCGATTTTTCCATTACTTCCTCTCGGCTGCTAAAACGCGTTCCCCGTAATGGTTTTTTAACTCGATTGAACAGAAAGAAGTCACAGGGAGCCAAATCATGTGAATTCGGTGGCTGTTGGATGGTATTTGTTGCATTTTTCGTCAAAAAATTACGAATAATGATAGCACTGTGCGACGGTGCGTTATCATGGTGCAAAATCCACGAGTTTTCTGCCCACATTTCTGGTCTCTTTCGGCGAATTGCTTCACGCAAACGTCTCATAACGCCCAAATAATACTCTTTGTTTACTGTCTGGCCTTCTGGCAAAAATTCATGATGCACTACACCGTTGTAATCCATGAAAACCGTCAGCATTGCCTTCTTTTTTGACTGAAAACGACGTGGTTTTTTTGGTCTCGGCTCATTTGGTGAACGCCATTCACTTGCCTGATGTCTGGATTGCGTGTCGTACTCATAAACCCACGTCTCGTCTCCAGTAATGATCCTTTTGATGAATGTGGGATCGGATTCAGCCTCGCAAATCATGTCTTTTGCGACGTCAACACGGTCTCTTTTTTGCATGAAATTGAGGTCTTTCGGCACCAACTTTGCTGCTACACGACGGAAACCCAAATCATTAACCACAATGTCTTGGGCGGATCCATAGGCAATGTTCAAGTCCTCCGCTATTTCTCTGATGGTTAATTTGCGGTTATTGACCAACATTTCTTTTACTTTATCAATTTTTTCACCGACTTTCGATGTCGATGGTCTGCCACTGCGTTCATCATCTTCGATTGACTCACGACCACTTCTGAACCGCTCGTGCCACTGGTAAACGACCGTTTTTTTTAGAGAATCGTTGCCGAAACACTTTTCCAACATTTCCAACGTCCGTGCCAATTCTCGTGGACGGACCCCCGTTACTCCGGTCGGGGCTCCACTGTGTTGCCTTTCCAGCCGCCTAGGCTTCTAAGGCAGGGCGTCGTCTTCTGCGTTGTCACGGCGTTCTGGCGATCCCTGCTACTGAAGCCTGGGCCTCTTCTTCGCTGGGAGGGCATCTTGGCGATCCATGCTCGCAATGGGGCGCTTATAGCGGTCCCACGTTGAAACCTGGATCTCTCCGAGGCGTCGGATGGTGGCGACGTCTGAATCCGCAGCCCTCTCGAAGAATCTTCGAGACAGCTCCGGAAGAAGGACGTTCAGAGGTTCCATGTTCCCGTCCTGGTGCACATCTTCCACGCGGGCGTAGCGCCCGCATCCCAAGATGCACCGTAGCGCAGAGTTCTGCACCACTTGGATGAGAGCGAGGGTAGACTTCGGCACTCCTGACCATACCGGCGCTGCGTACGTGATGACAGGCAACACGCACGCTCGGTACAGTCGACGCTTCGTTTCCGAGCTCAGGACCCCCGGACGAATAATCGGCCGAAGCCGGTTAAGCGCCGCGAAGGCCTTCCCTCGGACACGTCGCGCTTGGGCGTTCCAAAGGAGTTTCCGGTCCATCAGCACTCCGAGGTAGAGAACCTCGGATTCCCACGGAAGGGTGACTCCATTCACCGACAGCTCCTCTTCTGTCGGCGCTCCTCTGCCGGTATGGAAGACGATTGCCTTCGTTTTCCCGGCATTGACTGCAAACCGCCAGCGACGATACCACGAAAGTAGCTCGTCGACGACGATCTGCAGCCTCTCCACGGCGAAAGATATTCGCCGGGAGCTGCACAGGAGCGCCGCGTCGTCCGCGTATAGTGACAGGACCTCGTGCCTCCCATGACTCCTGGGAATGTCATGGGAGAAGATGTTGAATAATACTGGCCCGAGAACCGAACCCTGGGGGACACCAGCGGAGATCCGGTGCACCCCAGAGAACGAGTCAGACCAGGAAACGACGAAGGTCCTGTCTCTTAGGTAGGAGCGGATCACCTCGATGATCCACGTCGGGAAGTGGAGTCTCCGCATCTTCAACAGCAGTGCCTGGTGCCAGACGCGGTCAAACGCCTTGCTGACGTCGAAAAATGCGCCTGCCACCGACATCTTCCTGTTGAAGGCGTCCGTGATGAAGTCCGTGGTTCTCACCAGCTGATGGACCGTGGAATGCCGCTCGCGGAAGCCGAACTGCTCATCCGGGAGGATGTCAGCCTCTCGGACGAAACCTACTATCGGCTCCAGCAGAAGTCTCTCGTACATCTTCCCGAATCCGTCGAGTAGAGAAATGGGCCGGAAGTCTCCGGGTCCCACCTCCGTCCTCGACGTCTTCGGGAGACATATGATCCTCGCTCTCTTCCAAGTGGTCGGGAAATAGGAAATCCTGACGCAGCCGTTGTAGATGCTGGTCAGGTACGCCACCGCTGCATTCGGAAGTTCCCGGATGACGATATTGGGTATATCGTCATTTCCCGGGGCTTTCCTCTTGCGTAAGCAGCGTATCGTGCCCAGAACGTCCTCCTTCCGGAACTGGGGAGCAGCCTTAGCATCTTCAGGGGCAGCATTCACCGCTTCCTCCGACACCGCGATCTCCTCCTCGATGGCCGCCGAATCCGCGTTCCCGGGGTTAGGACTGAAGGTGCCCTCGAGATAGGTCGCAAGCATTTCTGCCTTCGCCCCGGGAGATGTCGCCACCTCATCACCGCAGAATACGATGGGGTCCAGTCGCTGGCTTCCTCGCAGCTTCCTGCAGATCTTCCAGATCTCTTCCATGTCCTCCGCGCCATCCTCCCGCAAGAGATCTTCCCGTAGGTGCGCCTCCCAGTTGTCCGAGCGGACTTCCTGGAGGGCGCAGCGGACTTCCCGGTCAAGCGCATGTAGCTGCTGCCGAAGGTCGTCGGTCCTGTACCGCTGCCAGCGCCTGCGGATGTTATTCCGGCGCGTGATGAGTCCGCGAACCGGGGGAGGAAGCGGCACACGCAAGTAGTACGAGCGCCTCTCCCTTCTAGGAATCGCAGCCTCAATGGCAGCGGTGATGGTAGCAGTGAGATGACCGACCATTTGGTCTGCCATCTCCTCCGATGTTGGTGGAGTCAGTTCCCTCGGCAGCTTACCAGCGATGAGCCCTCGGAAGGTCTTCCAGTCCGCGGCACGAAGGTCAAGTTGAGATCTGGCTGAAATCACTGGAACTCTGGTCCCCAGCAGCAGGATGGTCGGGTTATGATCCGACGACAGTTCAACACACGAGTGCATACTGAGAGACGTCCGGACACCACGTGAGATTGCAATGTCAAGGACGTCTCCAAGCTGGTGCGTCGCCGTCGCCGGGCCAATCACCGTTAGTCCCTCGTCGTCTGCAAGCTCGCGGAGGGCTTGTCCTCTCGTGTTGAGAGACCTTGAATTCCAGGTGGGGTGCTTGGCGTTGAGGTCTCCCAGAATGATGGCCGGGCTGCCGTTTCCTAGTAGGTCCAGGATGAGATCCGGGTCCCAGGGCTTCCCTGGCGGGAAGTATAGGGAAGATATCCGGAGCCATCCTCCCCGCGTCCGGACGTCCACCGAGACAGCCTCCGCGTTCCGATGAGTGATCATTCGGCACGCTCGGTGTTCAATGTTATTCCGGACGAGGATGGCCGCACCTCCTGATGTTCGACCACCCTGGCGCTGAAGTTCCCGATCAGACCTGAAGATGGTCCAGCCGGGGAGTCTCCATGCGTCGGACGGACGGAGATGCGTCTCATTGATGGCTGCAACGGCAGCATTCTTGTCCTGGAGGAACGCCCGAAGTTCTTCACGACGGCGAAGAATGCCGTTGGCGTTCCACTGGACGAGCACTAGAGGGTCTCTACCCATGACTGGGTGAAGAAACCGATCTTGCGCTCGCCAGTTCCTCCAGGAGTGAGAGGAGCAGGAGCCCTTGCTTGCTGCTGATGTACCGCCTCAGAGTCTTGGAGATCGTCGCAACTGTCACCCAAAGCTCCTGGTCCTCCTGCAGAGCAATGGAGGCGACGGGAGCGACAGCCGCGGAAGCAATCTCTGGGTCACGGGGAGCGTTGGTCCTGACAAGGGCCGTCCTTGCCTGGTCCGGGGGTGCGTCGGTCGGCGGTGTTTTGGCTGGCTTTTCCGCTGCAGCTTCCTCCTTCTTCTCCGCAGGAGCTAGAAGGGAGTTCTTCTTCTTCTTTTTGGAAGACTTAGAGGGCACAGGCTTGGCGGCGCCTGCTGGCGTCGACGTTCCCCGGTCCTCTGCCGTACTCTCCTTCTCCATTGTCCCCGGAAGGACTTCCCCTTTGACTTTCGGGGCCGAGGTTGACAAGTCCTCGGTCCTCTCTGTGCTCGGGGGAGGGGAAGAGATCTGGTACCGGGCGTTTGTCGCCGTGTCTATCTCCATTTGGTCCTGAGAAGGGCCTTTTAAGATCGTGGCGAAGGATTTTCCCCCCTCCACTTTCTTCGCTGCAGCCCTTGCCGGCACAGGTTTCTTCGCCGGCTTCCCAGCAGCCGGAGCAACCTTTCTTTTCGCGTCGCCGTTTTCCTTGTGGCGGCGGAAGGCCTCCATCACCACAGGACAGCGTCGAGCAACAGCAGCGTGGTCACCTCCGCAGTTTGCGCAGATGGCTGCGTCAGTCCTCCCCCTGGAGCACTCCTCCACTCGATGGGCTCCAGCACACCGAAGGCACCTGGTGGCGCAGCGACATGCAAGGGAAATGTGCCCGAAGCGCATGCAGTTATTGCACTGCAACGGGCCACCTCCCCCACGGCACTGTTCCACCGTGACGAAGCAGTAGTGCAGCTTTCGGATGTCCCTTGGCTGCACTGCTCTCGGCGTCCTCACGACATTCGCCACGAGGCGATCAATGGGGACCGGTTTCCCAGCCTCCATGACCGTCAGGCGACGAAGGCTTCTGACGACGTAGCCAAGTGACTGAAGGGCCGCAGTCACCTTGTCATCGCTGACCGACCGAGATACGCCCTTGATGAAAAGCTTCACCCCGGGAATTCTCTCGATGGGCTGAGTGTGGTATTGGATCCTCAATCCGTTTTTTACGCAAAATTTAATACAAGTTCGTTGTTGCAAATTTAAATCCATTTCTGCAATTGTAAAAAATCGCCAACACACACAGAGATAGATGTACTCTTGGCTACGTAACTTTTGCAAATGTCAAGTTATGACACTAAGATTTAAAGGGAATATCAACAACAGATGTACCAATTTAACAAAACAAACAGAACTCAAATCGGAACGATGGGAGCGCCACACGGTGGTTATTCCGGGAACTTTTTGATCAAGGTAGTATGATATGATATATATATATATATATATATATATATATATATATATATATATATATATATATATATATATATTTATATATATATAAGCGGTTATGCTACTGTAAGCGTTTTCAAAACAATTTGCAAAGAATATTTGCCCGTAAAGAGGACAAGTATTCAAATTATTTAGTTACTCTAATGCACCGCCTCAAAAACATAATAGTTTGTTAGAAATTATATTTGTTATGTTATCACCGACTTATAAACTCTCTTACTATTGTAAATCTTCATCGCAACGGTGGCAAAACAGCTGAATGACTTAAATCAGGCTTAAACAAGAGGTATATGTCGTTATGCTCCACACTAACTTCGCAGATTCAGATGATTCCCTTTGGGGCGGGACCGGACAAACAGACAACAAACATGCCTCCGAGATTCCAGGGATGACGACGGGGAAGGGGACGAGGTCGGCAAAGGGGGTCTCACTCACCCCCCTGGAACCCCGAACCCCCCGTCCCCCCGTACGAGGGGGGGGGACGAACGCCAGACATGTTGGGATCCGAGGGCAAGTTAAACCGGCGGTCGGGGAGGGGGGATGTGTCACGTGGGACTACGCACAGCCCTGTTGATTGGCAGCGGATGGGGAATTTGGGGGCGACGAGACTAATCTCACATTAACCCCTGAGGTGCTCTCCAGCGCAAACTTCAAGCAATGTTACTCCGTACAACCCATAAAGAGGATTCAGCCAGCCGAGAAATAACAGGCTCTTAAGTCTATGTTAAGCCAAATCTGGGAATAAACATATTATTTTCTTTGCATATGAAATATCAAGACTCATTTTTTCTTTTCAACGAATAAACATACTCATGCTTGTGTATTAAGCGAGATTGGATTGGATGAAACATGTCGGAACAATGCCTCAAAATTAGAACGGACTGAAAGAAAGAGAATGTTAGCTTGGCAGTGGACGGGGCGGTGGATGCGGAGAGGAATGGGTGTTGAGAGAAGACAGTTAGTCACTACAAACCAATTGGAGTAAGGCGAAATGCTAATATTTTTGAAGAATATGGGTTTGATGAAGAATGCGGATTATAATTGAGGGTTTAGTTGCAACTTTTGGTATCTGAGGCCAAGCCGTCCCTTGCACCATGCTGAGGATATAAATTAAGTTTGCTCGGAGGGAAGGACCCACACAGCTTAGGTATATCAGACCACAAAGATAAAATAAGGGAGATAGATTCCAGTACAAATAGATACAAATACTCATTCTCTCCCCGAACAATCAGAAATCATAATAGTAAGATACGGAAGTCACTTTAGAAATATTAAAAACTTTATAAGTCGGAACCAAATTAGACATAGCAAGGATATTAGGTGTATTTGTAGGTGGATGTGTATGTTAGTGCGTGGTTTGAGTGTTTGCATGTGTGTGTGGGGTGTAAGTGTTCTTGCATGAACGTATGCCATGTTTTGTTGGCGGATGGTATAAATTTGTGGCTTTTGCATGCGGTTTTTTTTATTTCTTAATTACAGGTGGTGACCTAACACCCCCCGCCACACGCCCTTGCGTGGTATTAAGTAGATGAGGATGTAGAAGGAAGGGTGGCGAACGTTCTGATTCATGTAATGCAAAAATTGAGAAAAATGAATCCCTGCTGTATCGAACACTTTCAAAAAATCAAAATGATCCAATCAGATTCCACAACCACTCGTTGTACATTCTATTTTCAATTTTTAAGTGCTGAGTAGTTTGTTCATATCATGCTCGATTTCATACACTCAGGGGAATTTTTTACAAACAGTAAACCTTAAACTCATTTTAAATACGCCTCCCATACTGGTACCAACACTTTTCTAAACGACATAATGTTTTGGGCAGAAAAATTGGAATATTATTTATCAGAAATACAAAAAATATTACGTCCCATTTATGACTTGAAAAATATATGGGATTTTATTAAAATATAAGGGTAACAGAAGTAACGTAATCCAAATTCTAAGTTGAAATTCCATTATCTGCAACCTCTTAAACTTTAAATTTTCAATTGACTCGGTAGGATACTTTGACATTAGCCTTCACCCGGAGAATAATTCTCGAAACACAGACTGCATGCAGCTTCATTTCCTGAATCTTAATTTACAAATAATTCATTATATTGGCATTTCAGTAAATATGCAATTTAGCCTAAATAATGGCGAAGCTAAATAAAAAGATAGCGCTTTTTTTTCAATCGAACTCTCCACGAATGGTAGCCTCGAAAACATTTTAGCCAAAAAGTACTCTGAAAAATGTATACTTCAATTAATCGATACTTTTTATTTTTTCAATTAATCCATACTTTTAATATATTTCAATTAATCGATACTTTTTCTATATTTCCATGAATCGATACTTTTTATTTTTTTTCAATTAATCGATACTTTTTATATATTTCAATTAATCGATACTTTTTATCTTAATTGTTGACATGAGCCAGCCAATTCTCTTGTGAGGAAAAGAACATCTGGCTGAAAAGTTAAACGAGTTTTTTACAACTAGAAACATAATATTTCAATTCTTGAAATTTACGCTTTATGGATCAAGCGGCGGTCCATTGTCTAAAGACGCGAAAAAACATAAATAAGGCATGGCTCTCATAATGCCAAGGGAAAAAATGTTAAAAATATTTCGAGGTCAGTGAGCCAGTGGGAAGGGTATGGTATTATTTTTCATAGACTTAATACGCATGCGGTGGATTATGGAAAGGACGTAGAAATGGTAAAGACATTCGAATTACGGAAAAGATAAAAAGCTGCGTAGAGATCTGATGCACCCTTAAGTGGATGCGTTTGTTGCAGGTACGTATTTGCATGCGTGTAGATGAAAATGGGCTTTGTATTAATAAATTCTCCTATGTCGATGTGAAGAGGCAATCTTATGTTTATTTGCATGTGGTTGCATTTTATTTTACGGATGGTGGCATAACACCCCCTGCCACACTCCCATGCCGCGGTTTGCGGGGTATTGTGCGCATAGAGATGCAGATGAAGAACGCTGATTTAATGCTTCATCAAAGCATAGTTAAAGCATATCCATTCCTGATTGATTAATTATTATTAATGGGTACTCCTTATTAGTTTATATATTACTGATGCTGCGAGCAAAATGGTGTTTTTTTGTCTGAGTTTATGTGGAGATAGCGACAATTAGCTCACACTCGTGCATTGCCCTCGCCCGAGACATCGGTTGAAACACGTTTCCGCTCGGCTCCTATATTTCGACTCGGTTGCTTGTGCCGCTCCAGCCCATCTCTTTCTCTCTAAGCTCATTCATTATGAAGACACGAAGAGAGAGGGAAGAGGAAGGGAGGGAGGAAGAGGGAGGGGTTGATGGCGAGTGAAATCTGGGCAATGTTTCGGCGAAATGGACGGGCGAAACTGGTTTGCCGCTCCCCCGGGAGGACGAGAGGGGTGGCGGAGGGGGGGGAAGCGGGAGCGAAAGCAGAAGCTCGGGAGAGAGAGTCCAAGGGGATCTCCGTCCTGAGGGACCGGGGTTCTATTCCCTTCGGAGAGAATAAAGTTTTGACCTTATCGTGAGAAGGAAGCAACCTCTCTCCCGCAAACCAAGAAGCACTCTCCCCCCCGCTTTATCGCCCACCGAGGTCTCATCCCCCCTCCGACCGAACAACAGTTCCGTGAAGGGCCCTCCAGTTTTGGCTAACTATTGAGAGGACACTCCACCCGCGAATGTCCCCCCCCCCCGTGGTCCATCGCCTTCTAAGTGTCGAGCCCTCGGCGACGCGATCTCTCCACCCAGCCCAGCAGCATGCCAGGGGAAAGACGGAGATCGATTCGTTTTTGTTTCCTTTTTCCCGGCATTAAGCCCCCCCCCCCGTCAAAACAGGAATGCAACAATTTCAGAGTGTAAAAATCATTCGCCTTGACTGGGAAAACAGGAATCCCAATTACGCGCGGCAGATATGCGGAGACGGCCAGGAGCCACCACTTCTCGTTGCCCGGCAAAGTACGCTCACCCGCACTCCTTCCCCACCTCTTCCAGCACCAATCCCGCTCGCCCTGCCTTCACCCACCTACACACCAGCGCACCAATTGGATGAGATAAAGTTTCGCCATGAATCTCTCCCTCTCTCCTCTTCGTCGCCGTCCTATCCTCCTCCCGAGACCGGCCAAATGGCGAAGGAGGAGAAAATGGCCTGATACGACCCGCAAAGGAGGTCATATATCTCATCCGAGGGCAGTCCGAGACCCCTTGGGAAGAAGGGGCAGCCGCCTCTCCTGCCAACCCCGCACCCTCCCTCGCCCTCTCACTCACACCTACCCTCTCGCTGAGGTCTCGAGAATTATTCCCGCCGCCTCCCTTATTTCTCGCCTCCCGCTCCACTCCGAAGAACGCGAGCTCTCTCTCAAAACGGATCCTCTCCCTCCTCCTCAGCTCCAACAAATTATCCTTTTCGCAAACCTCGGGTTACACGCTCTGCAAATAATGGTCGTCGAATCCAAGCGCGAGTTTGGTGGGTGGGGAACTGAACTGCTGACTGGGAGGCCCGGGTTCGATTGTGAGAGTTGCCGGTGTTTTGGGGATGTGTGATATTTTGTATCCGACGAGTCATCCCGCGAAACCGGAGTCGTTAAGGGCAAAGGATCAACAATCCCTCAATTGCAATGATGTTTCACGCGCCCTTATGGCCTTAGGACTACCACGCATCATATACACGGTTTGTATAAAAAGAATCGGTAACAGTTTTTTCCTGATGTGTGTGTGAAGTGCTGAATTCACACCGTCGGTCAAGTGTGCATATGGTCGCAGATATCGTATTGTTATTGATGAGAAGACAATGCAAACACCATTATATCACTGAAAATTTGGCAATGCGAAAGATCTGCGCTAAACATGTCCTCCAGAAGGTCTCTGGACGGACGACCAAAATAGCGGAGTAGAGTGTCCGCTTGCGAAGGCCCCCTGTAATGACACCACGACGATTCACCAACCCCCTTACAGTCCCGAATTGGCACCAGCACACTATTTCCTATTCTCTATGAAAGGGAAACCCAGCACCCATCCAAGGACATCACCATTGAATCCTGAGCGCCGTCAAAGAAACTTGCGCGCCTACCCTAAAGGACCTTCCGTGATCCGGCTACCACCTTAGAGCCGTGGAACAGCCGCAAGGGCCAAGGTGTGTGCCGACGCTCTTAAGGGATGTATTCACACGGAAGGATTTTCAAGCACTGTAGCAATATCTCATGAAGCAATTCTATTTTTCCGAAGCTTTTCCCGATACTTTTTATACGAACTATTTGTTTCATTGGGGTACCGGTATCTGAAGAAAATGAGAAAAAGTCTTAGAGAATCCAGGCATCATTAGAAGGGTTGTAGTAAAATATTATGAAAAGGGAGGATAGAGGTGCTAGTTCGGTTAAGTTGGAAGGCCACATTTGGAATAGGCACCAAGTATTTGGGAAACGAAGGGTATGTAAATAGTATATATTTGAGGGGCTGGAAATGCCTCAGAGTAGCTTGTCTAGGTTTGACAAAAATTGCTACGAGACGAGAATAAATGTGAATCGCGTGAATGAGTTTGTGAGCCTACAGCTCGATTCAAGACGAGAGCAGGCGACACTTAGACTTCGAGAAAGGCACGAGGCCCCCGAGTTTCCTCCCCGGCACTCGAGGAATCATTTTGGCCCCAAATTGTATCGCTCATTCAATCCCCGAAACAGAGATTGGCATTATTATCCAAAAGATCCGCCTCACGACGTGCAAATCATTGCATAATCGAGCCAAAGCACCCGAATATAGCAAAGACAAATATTATTAATGATTTAGTCAATAATTATAAACCGTGCATAAATATTTATGGGTGTGTGCTAGTGTTTTTCTGCATGAACTACTGCATATTCCAATGCATGTATGAACTAAAAATTGCTTGTGTAAGGCTGGTGCCCTAATACGCTTAGAGCAAGCCATTGGAGTATTTTTGTAGTTGTAGAGCAAGCCAACCGCGGGGTTAAATACAATGGTTGGGTTATCAACACTCTATTATTCGAAGTAGTAAACACAATTTAGCAACATGAGCAGAACACATTGATTTACATACTCCTCCAACAATTTCCCTGATGAATACCTAGGTCACTCAATAATTTCTTAGGAATATATCGAAAAACAAATTGTCTTGATAGATTTTTAATTTCATCATCTCCAAGGTCATCAAAATAGGTACCTGTGTTTGCTCGTCCCGGACGATGTTCGTCATTTGTGCACGTATTTGAACTCAATATCCCAATCTTAAAGTATCGCAAACCCAGGACCAGATGTCCCACGAACGTCATCCAATTCGGCTTTGATCTCTTTCGATGTCATAACTTTTAAATGGAAGTGTTAAATCACCACACGAAACTCTTTTTTTTTATTATCCTAAATAAAAAATTTTGTTTCCTCAATCAACTATGAAAATGAAACCACTTGGTGGACATACTAGATGAGACTTGAAGAGCAGTCTAGCGAGAGAGGAGGCTTACTACCAGCAAACCTTTTCCGATACCACCAGCGCCATCTCTTGGACTGCCTAAGGAGTGATCGAGCCACACATGTAACTGTATTCCATTTGGCGCCTTCACAACTGTGCCACAATCTTTGACGCCAAAATACCGATTTTGCTCCCCTATTGCACACACAGAATTGCATATATCGCCTCGTATAGCCAGCCCTTGGACAATCTCCTGATTACACCACATTTATTTATTTCACAATTATCCGAAGACAGCACTTCGGCCTTTACATTATCGGCTTTTAACAATAGCATAGATAACAATAGAAACAATCAAAAACACCAAATACCTAAGTGGAGAAAAATCCACCCAGGCAGGAATCAAACCCGCGACCTCTGGGTTAGTAGGCGGAGACGTTGCCCACCACCAAAATTTCTTTCTTGCAAGGTTTCTCGGCAAACATTCTTCCTACTTTATCCAACAATTTCCTATTGAACGTAAAAATTAACTGTAACTTTGTAATGAATAACTGATCGAAGTACTTTTCCACTTGATAATTTTTTTCTATTTTACGACCAGGTTTCGATGTATTACATCATCATCAGGTAATCAGACCTGATGATGATGTAATACATCGTACCTGGTCGTAAAATAAATAAAAATTCTATCACGTGGAAAAGTGCTTCGATCAGTTATTCATTATTTTCGACTTCCACCACATCACGCCTGCAGCTACTCAATTTGTAACTTTGTAATTTTCATTTCCATTATTCTCTAAAAGCCGACCACGATTTTGATGGAAGGCAGTTATTTTCACAACTCTTCTAATGACAGTTAGTTAACTGTCACAATGTCGTCCGACTTTTAAATACATGAATTGTGGAAGATTAAAAAGAAACGGCTCATTCTATCTCGCCTAATTTTTTTAGCATGGGACTTCATGGAATCTTGACCAAAATGGACTCAACAATTACTTCGATCATATCATGTTCTACATTTTACCATTTATTTACAACATCCTTCCTTTTTCGAACTCATTGAAATATCAACACATCACCCGCAGGATGCCATCTTAAATATACCGAAGGTCTCTCAGATGTAATGCTACGCTATGAAGGCACATCTTCCGATTCTTAATAACGTTTCAAGAAGGTAAAATATATCTGCGCGCTAATTTATTCTTTCCTTTCCAATCCATGGAACACTATTTTCACTAACCCGATTTCCGAACAAGCCTCGTTGTCAATCTAAACGAGAATATATTTGCAGGTTTACAGAAAATAGGTGAGTGCATTGCCATCTTTTAAATATGTTTTACTGACCAATGCAGTCCTACTAGAAGTTACTTATCTTTCCTATGCTGAGAGCAGCACGCTATTCAGTGTTCTCGGTAGAAAGAAAAAAATAGAAACAGCTCGACTCCCGATGCTCAATTACCCCAAATATAAACACTCCCAGAATGTGTGCCCATGGCTCAAGAATCTAGCTCCTTGCGATATCCCGGACAATCAATTTTCGACAAAAGATACCGGACAGAAAAAAGGAAGGAGTCATCTACATTAAACACTTCGTTCCCCGGGAAACCGTAACAGAGACCCTTGGGAATGAAACTTTCAGGGGAGTTTCCACGTTTAACGAAGCGCATAAGTCACAGCGAGAAATATTCCACTCTTAATTTGTTCCGGCTTTAGTGGTAGCTTCTTCAGGTCAGTTAAATCTCCGCGTAGCCAATCGGATGAGATGAGCAACCATTGGCAACAGCGCTGTCAAACATACACGCGTGGATTCCAATACACACGAGGGTATCCTAGGAGCAGAGATCAATTGATGGCTCTGCCTGAGTCATGGCTGCGAGTCGCCGCAGCGAATGGACCGCGAAGACCTCAGGCGGCCTTCCCCGGATCAATGGGGGAGGCGCCGGAGATTTCGACGGATCAGCGGCCACCCCACTCATTCCCTCCGCTGGTCCTGTAAGGAGTGGAGGACATCGCGCGAGATGTGTGCAAGAGGTGGAGGTAGAATGAGCGAAACGTCGGAACTGGACGCCGCCCTCCTAGCATATCGCCGACTTCTTCTCGCCGCTCTCCGCTCGAGTGTGCCTTCTCGCCTCCTTTGGTTCACACCATCCTCGATGCCCTGCCAGAGGATATGAAAGCAGTTTTCGCGCAGCAATCAACGCCACAGAAGAGGATTTTTAGAAAGCTTAAAGTGTTTGCAAAAACGCCGACGGCAATTATGTTGTCAATATTAAGGCATTGCATACATCGGAGAGAGAGAAGGAAGATTCTCAATTATCACTCATGACTACGATCTAATGCATCTCCCAAGGACGACTTCCTCACCCTGCATTACTTCTTCTTCCGTCCCCCATACTGCCTAACTGCCCTCATTCCATCCAATAAGTCTATCTTCCTCCTTCTTCTGTCCACCTTTTAACTCAGCATCATCAAAATATGCTGCCTTTGACCTTAGGAGCGGGGCCCTTGTGTTGTTGCGTGCCCATGAAATAGTACAATTTCCCCCCCTTGCTTTTCAGTTCTACATGATCCGTCTTGCTAGGTGGTGGCCTATCATTTGAATGGTTGTTGTTTATTTTTATTCTTATTTTTTCATACAACAAATGACTAATTTATTGAGCGAATTAATCCTTGTTTTGATTAAGTCTTCCTCTAGCTTTTATAGAAATTTGCACATTACTTGATAGATATTTACTGAATATTTTTCCCTTTCCCCTTCCTCTCCCATTTCCGCCCTTATCACTTAACCTTCCAAGCTGGTGCTTTCACCCTCTACCTCACACCTTTTTGGTGGATCGCTGAGTAAATATGCCGATGTCGAATCTCATACTGTTTCTCAATATGGCATCCTTTGCATAAATTTTCTTCCTTATTAAAGTTACCCTTTGCAACTTTGTCTCCTCGCTCACAAATGTAAAACCGCTTCCTCAGCGTTCTTATGAGTAAAACTTATTCTCTTCATTCATAAACCTATTAGTATTCAATCGAATTAAAGCCCTAACCGGTTGACTTCGCCTCTCTTGGCCCTAGACTATGGCGGCTGATGGAGAAAAGATTTTGGGGAAGTTGCAAACGGACGGCAGAGGGCCCTTCCTTCGTGATACGCAGGGTTTTATCGTTGACGACGGCACTGAAGCGTGACGACCGATGTGCTCTCAAATCGTGGTGTATCGCCCATTACTACGCCGATCTCCGATCCCTCGCACGCCCACCGCCGACGTCATTTATGGCCTGCGGATCCTTCGCCTTTATATTTTTTCACCGGCGCGAGAGATAACACCCGCGGAGACACCCCTGACAAATTTCGGCGACAAAGGCAGATTTTTCGAACCGCGACGTGAAGGGGCCTTTCCCGAAGAAATTTGTCAGGGGTGCGAGGGGAGAGTTATCACTCGAAGCGAATCGCTCGACAGGCGTCGGTCGAGAACTTATTGCGTTCGCCGAATCGATTCCTCTCCCGAGAGAGAGCAGCGCCCATCGCAAATCGGAGGACCCTCCTTCGACATCGTCGCGGGGATTCGAGGCGGAGTTTCCCCACCCCCTAAAGGAATTCGCTACCCTCGCGCACCCTTAGTCCCAGGGGTTAATCAGAAATACGATCCCTGTCTACCCTGAGAAGTTTGCCCTGCAAGGAAACGACTATGTTTCACCACCCAAACTTTTTTTATATTTTTTTCGTAAAGAGTTCTATTTGTTTACAGTGGCGCCATTCATCTTTTTTTGTCTTCTCGAGAGGCCAGGAAGAGATCGATCCACTCCCGCAGGGGGGGGGGGGGGGGGAGGGGGCTCGGACGGCAAATGAGCGCTGACCAGGGAAGTTTTTAAATGGCGGGATTTCGATTCCCTGTGCGGGTGCGAACCCTCAAGTCATCCAACACTCTTTACCCCAAAGGAGAGCGGCAAATAAGGGCAATGGAAGCCTGCGATTCATGTTCAAACATTCCGAGCATTGTTTCTTTGTACGATCTTTCATACTAGGGCTATAAATATTTAGGCGATGATTTTACAAACACGACAACTCAAATTGTATTTGCGACGCCAAAACTACCGTTCGGAGTTTGATTTCTAAATAATGGTCCAGGAAAACCTTTTATAACCGAAAAAATTTAAAATTGACTTCGATTTCAGAAGCCATGTTTATAAAATGATGGAGCATCGATCTAAGGCCCGCGTCGAACATTGGTTCCCAAACTTGAAATTTTCGGAGCACATCCGGACACGTGACCAGCTGCCCTTCTAGGGCAAACAAGCGAACGCCGAGTTCGAAACGCGCGAGGATTGGGCGAAACGCTGGTCGCACAGCCAATGAATGAGGCGGCTCTGCAAGATTAACACTGAGAGAAGTGGCCTCATGAACAATGGACCAGTTTAATTCAAGATCCCAATACTTTTTGATCTTAGCTGATGATAAAGACGATTGATATTTGCACCCATGGAATCAAGTTTTAAACCAAAAGAAAACATTTAGAATTTTTCCGAATTTATAAAATATTTTCGCGCATTATATTAATAAAAACTGGGTTTTGTATATACCCAAAAAAGTATTACAAAGCAATACGTTGCTATAAACATCTGGACACTTGGAACTGATTACCTGGATATACGATAGAGTCTCCACCGTTACTTTGTGGAAGCGATCTACAAGGTGTGATCTAAAAAGGACAGGAATGATTTTATAACATGTTTATTTCAATGGATACAACTTAATCGAACTTTTCGCCTTCAAAGTACATGTCTTAGCTGACGATACACCTTTGCCAACGTTTCTTCCAGCTCTCGAACCCTACCTAGTAAGCCACCTTAGGGATCCTCTTCAGGTCCGCTGTACAATTAGTTACAATGTCCGCAATTGAGTCTAATCGGCGCCCTTTCAAGGTTGATTTCAACTTCGTACACAAAAAAAGTCTGATGGAGCCACGTCTGGAGAGTAGGGTGGCTGCGGGATTACGGAAGTTCCGGTTCTGTCGAAAAACTCTGTCACAATCAGCGCCGTGTGAGCCGGCGCGTATCGTGGTGGAAACGCCATGCATTGTTTCCCCACCCACATATCTGGCTGGCCTATTTTGGCTCACTGCGGCCGGCAACCTCTTCATAACCTTTAAGCAGAAATCTTTCTTGACGGTTAGACATTGAGGGACGTATTCGTAATGAATCAGCCCTTGCCAATCGAAGAAACACACCAGCATGACCTTCACATTGGACGGGACATTTAAGCTTTCTTTGGTCGCGGAGAATGAGGACCTTTCCACTGAGAAGACTGGGCCTTTGTATCAACACCATAACTGTAAACCCACGTTTCTTCACCGGTTACGATGGTTTCAAGAAACTCTGGGTCGGCATTGGCTCGATCCAGGAGTTCCTGAAAAATGTCCGCATGTTTTTGTCTCTCTGCATCAGTCAGTACCCGCGGGACGAATTTTGATGCGACGATGCGCGTCATGCCCAAAATGTCAGTCAAAATTGTCTGAGAGGATTCAAAACTAATGTTCACTTCCTCGGCTATCTCCATAACAGTTAAACGGCGATCTACCCGCACCAAATCGTTCACCAATTTGACATGGCTTGGGTCTGCCGAAGTGGAAGGCCTTCGCGAATCTTCATCTGTCGAGGTTCTGCCCGATTTAAAACGACTGTACCACTCAAAGCACTGGCTTCGCCTCATAGCTTCATTAACAAAGGCTCGCTGAAACGTCTCCGTAGCACTTTTGCCAAGTTTGAAACAAAATTTCGCGCACACGCGCTGTTCCTCTAGCTCTTTCATTGCTGCCGTTGCACGCGGCGACGAACAGGTTCAGACACGTACCGCTGCTGCTGCGTAACGACTCGACGTAAGCAAACGCAACACCTCTCGTTTTAGTCGTCAGATGTGTCGCTAGATGGCGTTTTGTGGGTCGTTTCGATCCGCTTAACAGTTTGCGCAGAATAAAATCAGTCCGGTCTTTTTTTGATGACACCTTGTATGACTCAAAGAATACACTTCTATTTCCACTTATTTATTTTTTTAATATTTATTTTTTATGCATATAGTATATTATTCCACGCAAAGAATTGATGAGAAAATACAAGTTGTATTCTTTGAATCATGGATTGCCTGGTTATTACAGGATGGTTATCCTGTAAACGGAAGGAGCTTCAAGAAGAGGATGGCCAACACACCTCGACTGAATTACTTATTCTTCTTCCGGTTTGATATTGACCTTGACCTGACCGACTTGATTCAATTATTCATTGTTTTTACTACATCGCTTGTAACTGTAAACTTTAATTTTTGTGGTCATTGTTATTTTTCAATATTGATTGGTTTAACTGTACCTGTCAACCTGACTTTTGCCAAAGTGAATATATGAATAAATTTATAAATCATTGCACAAAATATATTGCTTCAACCTTATACTTATCGTAGGGTTATATCCCTCCATTCCTCGTACTTCTATTCACGTCGTCCGAAATACTTTACCCAAACTTTCTCAAACCTCTCCCACTCTTTCTAAAAATTAATCTTTCCTGCATCGCCTGCATTCACTTTAACCGAGTCAGGCAAGTTCTCATCATCATTCAATACCTTCTTCACTCCCTTCTCTTACTCTCTCAATTTTTTCATGAAAACCTACCCTTGTCCTCTAATTTACATGTCTTAGTTGCCTATCCCAAATTCCATTTTTACATCACCAATAACTCGAAATAGTCAAGTATTAACTCTTCTTCCCTCAGCAATCAGGTTAAAATCCCTTGTGACGAAATGATTCACGACAAAGGATTCCTTGACATATTCCACGCTTGGGCCGACACCACACACGCAATCGAGAACTAAATTACGCCGGAAATAAATGTTCCGGGCTGTGATTGGTGGATAACCAAAGTACTAATCTGTGATACGAAGTGTGACAATAGTCGATGCAAAATCATGTAAAAAATATTTAATGGATTCCATCCCGTGGGTGTCCATTATAAGTACTTGTGCTGGTATATTACTGCTTCTGTGAGTTTGGGGCGAGACTTTTGCCAACCCCCGAGCAACTTGAGTATTCTCAGGGTCAATAAATCCTGGAATTTTGACGCAAATTGCGTAGAATTCAGGAGGGCTCATTATGAGTACCCTACCCCAAAAATCGAAATGCCGGAGTCATTTTATTACTTTGGAGGTGAAGTGCTTGGAGAATGATTTTATTTGGCTGCCAAGCAATAGTTTTAAAATGAATAGGTATTGCAATAAAAGGGTTTTCAAAAGTATACAAATGATTTCACTTCAATGCAGTCAGAGTTTCATGAAAACCATGAATTCATCATTTAAAATGGTTTGATATTGTGGTCGGAAATAAAATGCCAAAGAAATGGAAAAACAGCGAATTTCATCTACATCTACACAATACCCCGCAAGCCGTCGTAAGGACGTGTGGCAGGGGGTGGCAAGTCACCAGGCAATCTACATACATTTACTCTATTTCTTCATGCACCTGGCACCCCACGATCGACGTAAAACCACTTGGAAATGAGGCAACCGAGCACCAATCATGCATCATGCCTACAAATAATGCGAGTGTTACATGTTTAGCAGTTATTCCAATGCCTACACACAAATAGGACGAGAAAATACATTAAAAGAGCGCAGGCACACATGCAATTGAGACAAATTACCGGTTAGTATTCTACACATTCCGGGCGGACAATTAACAAATACAACAGACTCTCGTTACATTCAGCTACACCCCACCTGGTACAAGGGCACACGGAGGGATGTTAGGACGTCAGATTTAAATTTCTGTAGTGTATTCACAGATAAAGTGTTCTGTGGGAATGTGATCTTGTAAGTGCCTATTTTCGACAGCGTGAACTTATCATTTCCTCCCCCTTTTATTACTGTCGCGAATGGTGCGCGGGAAAAACGAATACTTGAATCTATCAGTTCGACAGTCTAAATCTCTAATTTTGTGGTATTTGTCGGCCATACCAATATAATTAGGAGGCCTAATTATGTCTCCAATTGTCTCTCCAAAAACACACGCTTTTTATCTTTGTAATAAGTTTCATTTAGTCCTTAGTCTCCTCATATCTAAAGGTTCCCATCCCAGATTCTATATTATAAGTGGGACACTTTATGCCTTTGGTACGAGTTTTTCACAAACCTAGCGGTCTTTCTCTGCACCCTATTCAATTCTGTAATTACTGTTTTTGAAATGGATGCTAAACGGATACTTAATGCAAGGAAGTACCAAAGATAAACAGCACGTTTCCTTCACTTTTCCTTCACTACACCTTCGAACTACACGTTTAGAATTAAATTTCTTTCTTCCCTTGTGAACGGAAGCGAAGTAGCTATAGTGCTGCATTATGCTTGATTTGGAAGGGTACCCACTATTCTAAAAAGCATCTGCGATTCTGCATCTTGGCTTGAAACTGAAGTTTAAAAAAAAAACCTTTCCCCCGGTTAACGTGGCCGTTCAATCAACGCTTGGGCCCGCTCCAAGTCGATGTCCTTTTGAGCTTCAAATCGCAGAACGAAGAGAGGAGAGGGCGCAGCCGATATTACCGCGGCACTGAGTTAAGGCAATGCAAATGAACTCAGCACTGGTCTCACACCGAGTAAACATCCACTTTCTGGCGCCAGAACCGAGAACTTAATATGTCTAGCCATGCCTTCGACTAGAGTCCTGGCAGGCGCTGGAGGTAGGATGCATTTGATGCAGCCAAAGTAATCCACCAACACGCAAACCGTGATTGATTCCTCGAATGAAATCGGTCCGAAATTCGTAGACCTCTAGATTTAGGCCCACAAAGAGTTTAAAAACACTGTGAACATCTCTTACGTTCATCGAATGAAAACTTTTGCAACATGTGTGATCTATATTATGGAAATATGGAACAAAGGTATGGAATAAATGTGTTGCACTGGTGTGATGCGAGATGCATGGGATGAGGATTAACCACAAGAAGACAAAATTAATGAGAGTGTTGAGAAGTCGGAGGGCTTAGTTAAACATTAAAGTGAGAAAAAATAAACTGGATCAGGCGGAGGAGCTTACGCATTACGGGGCAGACTGCAGATTTTTTGATTTCGCGGAGGATGGAGAAAATAATTTGGCAATTGGGGAAGACAAACGCCGGGATTTTTAAAAGTGGGGGTGAAGAGAAAGTTCGCGAGGGAAGTTTGAAAAAGGCAGAGAAAGTGAATGGAGGAAATATTGAAAGGGAGTTGCACGTTGGAGAAAGAGAGTAAGATTTTTGTAGTGTATAAAGGCAGGTGGAAGTTAAGGAGGAAACGAGGAAAGGAATGATATGCGTCAGAGAAAGAGGAAGTTCTTCCCATACTTTTAGTTAATAGTCGCAAGGGTGCGTTCAAAGTCCGCCTTTGAATAAAAAGAATAGCTACGAACGAACAAGGAAAGCATCTTATTAACAGGAATCTAAACACGAGAAACTAAAATGAAATGATAGACGCCGAAACTCCAGAAAGAAAGAATTTGCAGGGAATCTTAATAGAATATGGGAAGATCTGGAAGAGATTTAAAGAAAATTAGGCAAGACAGCTTCTGAAGTAGCTCATTGTAAAGCGAAAATGGTGAAATGTGCAGTTCGAAGAAGAAATAAAACTAAGAAAACAAAAACGTGCGCAATGGTACTCGACTAAGAGGACCAAATACAATAATATCGCATTTGAAAATCAGGGATCCGAGACGAAATCGTCGTAAGGGTCGCCAACCGAAAATTCGGGAGAGAGACCAAATATTACAACTCGAGGAATCTTTCAACGAGGAGAATATCAGGTCCCCCTACAAAGCTTACAAATATGATCTTAAGGAGTAAAAATTGCTAAGATTGTGTGATTGAGAAACGAGGTCAGCATTACATAATTATTAAAACTTTAAAAATCAAACGAATCACCAAGAATTAAAACGCAACAAAGTCTCCTGATAGGGCAATCACAGATATATAAAAAACGCGGACGTCGGGGGGTAAAAAAATACAAGGGGCAGTAACAAAATATTGGAAAGGAACGTTGTACCAGCATATTGGAAAACGGCAATAATACACCCACTCCACAAAAAAGGGGATGAAATTGATTCTGACAACTACCGAGGAAATGCCTCTTTCCTGTGACGCACAAAATCCTCTTCTCAAGAGCGCTACAATGAAGGGTGGGAAGATGGTCAGCTGAAGAAGAAAACATAGGAGAAAAACAAGGAGGGGAAAGGATGTCTCGTCCAGAGCAGAGCCAAAACACTAAATTCATAATCGGGTACAGAACAATTAAACACAAAGACATCCTTATTACATTTGCTGATTTCAGAAGACACTCTCCACTGTGAATCGCTATACATTATTTGCGAAGTAATAGCAATATGATACCTTGCAAGAATTCCACGTCGGCAACAAACCAATGGCAATCGGAAGGAAAATGTCATCTATAAAGAAATTTAAAAAATAATTCTAAGAAAAATTCCAATGCCTTTCGAAATTAAATCGGGAGTGTGGCTATGAGATGTGTGCATTAATAATATAGAACTTGAGAAGGAGAGGAAACAGACGGTAAATTAGAGCACATGAAGATCATCTAATACCCCTCGCTGAGAGAATGTGGCATGCAACAAAACTGATAAATATTATCGAGGAAGCAGAGGAGTAAAATAGGGCGCTGCAAATAAAATTTAATGAAACAGATTAAGATCGTTGTGAAAGATAAGAAATGTACATAAAATATATTTGGAAGAATAAAAAATTCGCGAGATTTAAGAACTAAAGAGAAATGATACAGCCAAAAAACTTGGTAAAGATACTAAGCTATGAGACGTAAGGGAAATGGAACAGGCTTATCATCAAAGGGAAACAATGGATACGAGACTAAGAATGAAAGGGAAACAGAGGAAATACAAATGGATGAAAAAACCAAAGAGGCTTATACTTAGGAGAGTATCGCTATAAAATACAGCGAAACGAATAGAGAAGTAGAAAAGAAAGTGAGTGAGTAAAACCGGGAAATTATATAAACAAAATAAGAGATTTTCGAAAATGGAAGCCAAAGGAACACAAAATAAGAAAACATGCGAAAAAGAAAATAGGATAATTGACGCAAAGATGCGGAGTGGTGTGGTCCACCATGAACACCCGAATTGGATGCATAAGGAAAGACTTGCACAAGGATTTGTGTTCGACTCTCTCGACCCAAAAGCGAAAAGTTAAGATGGCATGGACCACACAAGCATCGAAGGGACGAGAGAAAATGAGGACGATTGAAGGAGGCGAAGGATACCGAAATGGATCCATGACTCTCTGGATTTCCAGTAGGAGATAAAAGAGGAGAGGTGAGAGAAGACCTGTAGAGAGACGGCAAGAGTGTCAAAGAAAAATAGTGAAAAAATACTGGCTGGAGAAAATGGAAGGCAATCGTGAAAACGCAATTTTGTGATTCCACAGGTGGACGGCCAAACCAAACAGAAACTAGAAGAAAAAGAGCACAATTTGCAAGTGGCAACGATCACCATAGAAATGTCTCACTACCAACTAGCCAGCATGAAAATTTACAAATGGAGGTCTGCGCCACTCGCGGTGCTCGGTCCCTCATCGTTCAACGCACCAACAGACGACATCACTGCATTGAAAAATCAAGTCCTTCATTTAATGCGGAATTTTAGTTTGCCTCCAGATGGCAGAGCTAAAACTAAAAAAGTGACCTAGTACCCATCCCTGCAGTTTAAATTAAATATATCATTATTTCAGGCATCGTTAAAATTTTCCACAAAAACGTTATCGCCGTGATAATAAAGTTGTAAGGGAGCTGGTATAAATACCGTAGTAGAATTCCAGTTCACGAAAGAGCGATCAATATGCTTTCATTCGCATCTTTGACAACATTCAAGTTGTACCTCATTATTAACGAATACAGAAATAAACTGACGCACAAAACAGATTCACGGAAACTTAACGATGGCAATAGCGTTTCGGAATAGAGGAAGGCGATGGTCTAACGTTCTATACGGGAAATAATTAAAGTGATTCAGACTTTTCCGAGGAATTCCTGAAATAAAATAGAGAACCAACAAAATACGAATATTTTCAGTGGAAACGATGAAGGGGTTGATTTTTTATTTCATATTTCACCCATCAACGAAATTCTGTAGCTTTGTCCAAAATATTTTGAAATTTGTTTTCTCATCCGTAAAATAATGGAATTTACACCACATATTGAAATGAATGAGGTACCTTTGTAAATCCACATGAACATTAGTTAAAACAAGGCCTATGTTTCGACGTTGGACGCCGATATCATCAGGTGATGGAGACGTCCAGCGTCGAAGCCTAAGTCGTGTTATAAATTAAGTGTTTGTGGAATTACAAATCTACTTCCTACATCTCAATAAATTACCCATTGTTTTCAATAGAAAAAAACTCATCTTGGATAAATAAAACTCGCCCATTTTACAATAGAATAAATTATAAATCATAATGAATAATGCCAACCGAAATGGCTTTTTTTAATGGAAATTCGTTTCTACACGAAAACGTTGGCAAAACTATGCTGTTAAAAAATCATCTTCTTGAAACTAAGTGAAGGAGGGAAAGTGTTAGATGCGCCATTCGGCGTGAGAGAGGGCGCGTAGCGATGGAGAAGTGGTTGGCGGAAACAGTGACGGTGCGGTGCGATGAAGGCCAGAAGCTGGTGCGCACCCTTGGGTTAGTAGTGGCCCTGCTGCTGACGGAGATGAAAGAGGAACTGCGAGGCGGCAAGGAGTTCGGTCGGTCGTCAGCGGACGGCGACACAAACGGTGTGCACCACGAGGGGTCCGCACTGCACCCCTCCCTCCGCTTTCGCGAACGAATCACTAACGTCGCGAAAATGAAAATATCAAGGAAATTTCTAAATTTAGAAAAACAAAATCACTCGGAGCAGGAAGATTCTATCACGTGGTCAAAATTTATAGTTTGCGACTAATCGTTCTTTTATGATAATGCAAATCCGTCCTGCACATTGGCACCCTAAAAAATTTAATTTTTGTTAATTTTAACCCGCTGCATCGGAAGAGCTTCAGCCGAAGAAACCCCACACAAAACAAAATTCACTACGTGTCCGCCTATCCACAATGGCAGAACCGCAATCTCTCGTAGAGCGGTGAAATTCACCACCATATAAAAATAAAGGTTTTATGGCATACGTTTATTTCAATTTTCCACAAGAACAACTCGTCTATCTCTCCCATGAATTTCAAACGAACAAAGGCGGAGACGTGGCAACGAGAGGTTCTTTATATTGTGTATCCAAGATTTTGCATTGGGAATAGTCGTTCAAAATTCCGGCTCTAGAAGGAACTACTCCCCTAGTCCCACGCCAACCAAATAAAGAACTGTGTTTTTCAAAATCCGACTCCCTTAGACTACGCAAGACTTGACAAAGGTGTTCATGAGGGAGGAGGTTTAAGGGAGGAGGAGTCGCGAAGGACGAAGGGTGGAGAGGGCGCGGAATTATTTTCCCTCCCTGAAACACAGAAGATGGGAGATCAGGTAAGCGGGATGATTGGGATGGGGTCGAAATTGGGTCGAATGGGGGTTTAAGTGGGACGGGCTGAATGCTTATTTCTAGTTGGGGGTCGCTTTGCGAACGTAATGACGGGGAGGGATGGAGAGACTGGTTCCGGAGGGATGCGATGGCTCACATGCCCCGTGGAGTGAAAAAGAGTAAAATCGAGAGACTGACGCAAAAGAAGAAAATCAATTTCCCGTGAGACAAGGCGTTGGCTCCAAGGGAGTCATCTAAATCTCCAAACCTTCCTAATTAAGGAATCACGAGACCCACCCGTTTACCCAACAGGAATCACTCTTCGATCGAATTCAAATACGAATCTCATTGAGGATCGCTAATGAGAACTCAACCCGCATCCGGAGATGGCGCATGCGCGATCCGCAGACTTCAATTCAGGATCTTCATCGCGCCTTCCTGTGGACTCTCAATTTATTGAACGGTTTCAGGCTTAACTTCTCGGAATTTTCAATAATGGAAAAAAAATTATAATTAAAAATTGTGATTTCCATCATAGTATGTTGATTCCCGAGACGCGGGTTTCAACACTTCGTACCATTTTCAGGTTTTAATTTAAATGACCGAAATGATTAAGAGTTAGTGAAAATGATGGATAATTTACATCATTAGGGTAGATAGCATAAATCGAGACACATGGAAGGAGAGCGTTATGCGATTGCGCCGTATTAGGGAAACAATCACGCTGGCGGAAGAAGAATTAAAAAAAAGATAAGGGTGTCGTGGACTTTGATAAACAAATAACTATATTCCAATGTTGACATGTGCCCTCACACATTCCTCTTGACTACTGTCATTTCTGAGAAGAGAGACAGCATCAAAGGCGGTGGAACACCGGCTGGATGGAGAGAAACACCGTGCGAATGAATAGATTTGAGATGCACTTTCCTCTTCCTCACGGGTTGAACTTTTTCAAACATATTGGATCTACTCCATCGGAATGTTCAGTTTCCATTTATTTTGTCTATTCTTTCATCTTTTAAATTCGCCATACATGTTCTCTGCCCTGCTGATGTTAAATTTATTTTCATTTTAATTTCACGTTGAAATTAACGCATGTAATAATGGGTCATTCAATCAATTTGTTAAATTAAATGCAACATAGGTGATCAGTGTTTTCAGTCAGCGATTTTTAATGTATTCACAAAGGCTTTACTACCTAGCATATCTGACGCACCCGTCTAGTGTATTCCTATTTTTCATAAGAAAACTTATCCACGGATGAGTTCGTTTCACTAGACGCCATCCACGTGAGTATGTTTACCTTAAGCTCCACAAATTTGTGGCTGGAAATAGCCAAGACGCCGCTGAGGCCTTTCCGCCTATACCTATACCCTCCTTCCGTGCGCCTGCCTTGAAATGCACATGACGGGTGAGTCCCGAGAGAAAGGGGAGGGAAGGAGGACATCCCGAGAAGACATCCTGCCTCTGCTACAATGCTCCCCACTTCCGCGTCGATTCGCTCCGGGTCCCCTCTCTCCTGGGTGCCCAGGGGCGGGAGGGCGAGCGACCGACGCGTGGCCGGCCACGCATCGCACACCATTCACAGCCGCCAAGCGCGATTTCCTCAATAGCTCACGCGAATATGCAGCAGAGTTAATGCTGTGGGTACGAAAATGAAAACTCCGAGGCGATGACCAGATCCCCTGGACATCTCTTTGCTGGAGGCAAGGCAGCCGAAGGGAAATCATTCAGTCGAGGTATGAAAAGGTAGTTGACGTGATCAGGTTTCGCCACAAAAAAACTCACTTTTGAAAACATGAAAATTGATGTCGTAGCTACTCAATTTAAAATAAGGTTGTCGAAAAACGACGGCGGCCTCAATGAACAGAGACGCAAATTCAAAACACTCCATAGTCACGAAGTCCTCGATTGAACTCTCGATGGCCTCCTTAACCACTCGGAGGTCGGGCGACATTGCGTCGCACTGCGATGCTCCTCTTCGAGCTCCCCCGCCGAGTCACTGCATCCCATTGGTGGAGAACACCCACTCTGATGACTGTCAACTGCTCGCTATGGAGCGACAGAGGGCAACAAAGTGCATCTTTTCTGCAAATGTTTGCAAATTTTTCATTTGATCCATTTTCAATTTTGTTAATTTCGTTGACAATGGTTTTAACCAATCAGGCGTCATTATTATTGAGTTATCGAGTACTTAATCCCTTTACGATGGCGGCTAAACGTTGACAACGTGTTTTCAACAAGAAGGCGTGCGAGGCAATATTGTGCCAATTTGCAAATTATGATTTTAAAATGCAGCAACCGGAGCTGTTTCACGTAATTTTGTGAAAAAACCTGCATCTATCCAGATAGTACGTAATTACTTTTAGAGTATAAGTGATCGTTATCGCAACAAATATTCAAACGATATTTCTTTCCAAGATATTACATCCATACTTTTCGACATTGATTAAGAAGGGCATTTAAAAATTAAATAATGATTTTACTTGGCAACATTTTAAGTTTGAGAGAAAAACATCAAGAACGACAAAAACTACAAATGCAAATATAATTTCCACGGCGTGATTTTAGAACGACAAATGGCGATGCTTAAAACAAACCATAATTAGTGCCCCATAGTGCTCAGGTCTCCGTCGGTGCGTTTTATTGACCTCAATCACCCTCGGCTCGGCACTCGCTAAGAGAAGGGTCAGGTTTAGCCCCGCCCATTTATAGCGCGGCGTGTACCTGTAACGAGGACTGACCTCATGTCCTCCAGCCAATGGCGTTTAAGAAAAGAATTGGACTCCGCACTTTTGCCATATAATTGCGTACTTCCCTTTAATTAAGATGAAATTGCATCAAAGCAGCGAATGTTTTATAGTGCGCCTGATGTAGTTTCAAAACTCCGTTAGCTCAACAGTCTAATTCTATTGCGACCATGTAATCTACATCTGAACAAGTCCATTACTTGCACAGTGTTTGATATTCTAAGGCCAGCAAAACAAAAAAAGGCTTAGCGTTAGCATTTCTTCCGCATTCATTTTAAAAATAAAAAAGTTAGGACATTAGATGAATAGCATAAATTCACTTACTATATGTGAATAAGCTCAAAAAATAATACCATAATTTACAAAAGAAATTGTTTCAGCGGCGGGAGGTTATGCATCAAAATTTCATTTGTTCAATTAATCACTTTAATGCAACTGGTAATAGATTATAATCACGTGAAAACATTATTAAGCGAGTAATACACGAATAAAACCACTCCGAAGAAGGAAAGAAAAAAGTAAGGTTGCAATTGGAGACAAAGAAGTAAAACAAAAAATAAATAAACATGAGAAGCATGTAAAAACGAGACGAGAAGAATTTTCCACGGCCGGTCCACACGGGCATCGCTTAAAACGCAGGCCCGGCTGGGCGGAAATTTAAACGGACCCTGAAAGTGGAGATTTATTGCGGGAATAAAAAGAGGGAGAAGGGGAGGGAGAAGACGCACATAGTTAAGCAAGAGGGCGTGCGAAAAAGCAGGACAAAGTACTTAAAATCCAGGCGGAGAAAGTGGAGGGGCGGAGAAGGAAGGGGTGAGGGGGGCAGGATGGGAGGAGGAGGAGAAGAAGAAGGAAGGAAGGAAGGAAGGAAGGAGGTAAAGAGGGAAGAGGAGATGAAGGGCGCTCGAGTGAAGAAACAACAGAGGGGCCGCGATAATGCACTTCCAACACAATTCATTCTCAAGACACTCGACATTTTGCAATTCACGCTCAATCATTGAACCACAGAGGAGAATTAATTCTTCACTCTTCTTGCCCCCATCGTTCAGATAAATTACTATTGAATTGCAATTTTTTCATAAAAAGCATAATTCCCAAATGAGAATGAAAAAAGTGAAAAGATAAACATAAGAAAACAAAATGCACCAAAATTCAACATGAGTTAATTTCGTGTTTCAGATAAAAAATGTAGGAAATAATGCATAAGCGTTAATTATTTTATGTTACCATAAAAAATAATCGAGTCCGCATCGTTGGGGATAGTGAACTAGAGTACAACTATTTCAAAATCTCCCGAAAATTCCGGCCGAAGGGAACTCTTGAGCTCGCACGTGTGTGACAATCCAGAGTGGGAATACCTATTGAACGATTGTTGCCCTCTCTTGGTCCATGCTACAGAAAATATGGGCATGCGGGATTTCCCTTGATTAGCCTAGTTATATATTACAGTGTAATAAAAATTATACAAATAAGAATTGGGAAAAAGTTATCAATGGAAGCTCACTCGGGGGAAGGACACAAATGGGAAGTCTTCCAAATATTATTGTTCTTGGTGAAACAATGTGAACTTGATTTACTCACATTTTCTTCGGGAGAGCAATGGATGAGATAGCAGGAGGTTTCTCTGATATGAGGGAGCGGAGCAGTTATCCTAGCGGAACTCACTTGGATAACTGCTCCGGTAATTAAGATTTCCTCCGCTACTGCGCAGGGGATGCAGGAATTTATCACCGATTTCATCGTTAAGCAATACAAATATCAAAATCATTCCCCCTTTAAACTTATCTTCTTTCCAATGAAGGTTGTAACTTTTGCGTCGCAAAAGAGATTCCTTTTCGTTCAATAGGCGAAATCATCTGTTTCATTCAACTTGTCGTGGGTTCCGCCTGCCATCACATGAGCGAGTATTGTGCTTTTAGAATCATTCTCTCCGTTCCAGCACTACTTTAGGGAAACAAGCTGAATTTAAAAATTTTGATCGAACATACTATCAAAATACGGTGAATAATACTCCTGCATTAGGATTTAAGGAATGAGAGATTAGCTATCAAAGGTAAACTATTAAATTATGGACGGTTAGTAATTAATGTGCAAGAAATAACTATTATGATTGAATAGGCAAACCAAAAACTAAATGTAAAATGGTAGAATAGCTACCTTTAAATAGCCATATTCGAAATTACGCGGCAGAGGTTTTCTGGATGGATATTCCACACCAATATCGCCGTCGATGAGCAATGATTTCAAGCCAATTCGCACAGGCAATGCGATAAGTCAGAATGCTGGTTTCAGACGCAGTTTTGACTCTCTTCCTATTTCCCAAATGAATACATAAATATTCATTAGTGCGAATTCAAAATTGCCATGTTGGCATGCCGAAATACATTTAACTTATTATCATTAAGGTGTTATTGTATTTGAGATTTCTAAGGATGCCGTGGCCAATTTAATTTACGCAAAGAATTTATTGATGACCAGCGACAGTGTATGATTCGTCCAATCCAACACTTGTTTGGTTTATCAAGCGCCGTGTGACGTGCGAGGGGACGATGTAGCCAAGAGGCACGGGCGTTGAGGAATACATGCATAGGAGAGAGGATCGGTTCAAAGGGGGGGCAAAAGGGGTCGCGGTAGGGAAACTCCTCGAGAAGCAGAGAGAGGGAGGGAGGGAGAGGGGGGTGGGGTGGGAGAGATAAGGGGGGTCGGAGGGAGGGGAAAGGACATTTTATAAGGGTTTCTTAAGCAGTGAAGAAGAATAAGATCTTCGGGGAGAGATAAGGGAGCGAGAAGAAACGAGAAAGTTGAGATGCTCTGCTCGCCTATTCGGTGCCCCTTACACGCTACGGGTCCCAAAACGGGGAATGGGCGAAATTAGATCCTGGAGATTAAAAAGGATTATATAAAGAAGCGCTCCGAGAAATAAGGAAGAGGAAGGCTTGTCAGTTTGAATGGGATTAAAAGATTTGACGGACGGGTGGACCCAGGTCAATCGACGTGATTCAGCACTCCGGTTTACGATCAACTGGCAGATCTCATTCCCCCTTTCACTATCCCTCACATTCAATTAAGATGCCAGGATATTCCCCTGGAGTGACCTGCCATTGTCCCTTCCCGGCGAAATAGTTTGCACTAACTCGATTATCTAAAATAAATGAATCATCCGTGCTGGAGGCGGCATGCACGTATCGATGGTACTTTTGAGGATGCACGGAGCGAAGATTTGGAAACAATTGAGAGATAAGCATCGTTGTTGAGTGTGTGAGGGCAAGGAGTAATGATCGTAGGGCAAGGAACAAGTAGGGAACTCTTACCCATGATACTATCGAAATATTAAGATGATCTTTACGTACATGAATGTACATGGATTCTCATGATATCTCACGTCGACGGACTCTCGGCTCTTAAAATATCGGTTGCAAGAAGGGTGAGCAATTAATGGCATGATTGCGAATGTTCTGATATGTTTGTATCTGGAATAGCGTTCAATAATGAAAACATTTAGATGAAAAGTAATAAAAATCTTAAAGCACTAACCTAAAAATCCAGAGTCGCCCTCCATTATTCCAATAATTTGTTTACAAGCAATTAGGAAAATTATAACTTTTAGAAACGGACGAAATAGGTTAGGTGGACGTGTTGGAGTACTCTTAAACGGACAAATCGGATACAAAATTATTTTGAACCCTAAAGGAAGAAGAAGCAATTGAAGGAATTGGAAAAGGAGATACATTGGTAATGTATTTCGAATAAAACCATGGGCAGCCGATGGGAATGGAAAATGTATACCTTCGAGAGAAATAAAATTGAAAAGCCTCAGAGTTTGAGGAAACTATTTCGAATCCCTTCGAGTTTTCACAACGAGCGTTGATTTCAATGGGTACCACTTTTCCTGATTAAAATATTAGCGAAAACTTTATCTACTGATGCAAATGCATACGGCGAAAACCAGGAAAAGTTGAGATTCCCAAAACAACCAAACGCCGTGGGAACCTCTGAAATACGTGGTAATCTCTGGTAATATATCGAATATCGTCAACAGATAGCAGCATTGATAATTCAATTTGAAGAAATAATTAACGGACGGGTAATCAGTTTTCTCTTGGGAATTCGTCAGCCCTTTGGCCGCTTTGCCAAAATAGGATCAGATAATCTCGAAAAACAAGTCGTAACCGAGAGATTTCAAAGAGTCGCCAGAGTAAGCAAATTAATAAGATAAAACGACGAAAGTGAAGAATAAGAACAGACACGCGTCTCGCATTTGGCCTGCATCTGACGTGGGAGGACGGACGATCATGCGATGCGTCCCGTGGCTTCAACTTGGTCAAGACTCCCGCAATGCGGTGAGGATTATAATGACGTGAGCGGGCTTGCCCAACAGGGTACACCACCCTTGTCTCCAATCCACGCCGTCCTTCGAATAAACTAATCAAACCCCATTCCATCGCAAGTTTCTATCCGAAGGCTGGTTTTGATAGGAAGTGAGGATGGGGTGCAACTCCTATGGAACTTAAAATCACCCCCGTTCCCACCACTCACATGAATCCTCCAAACCCAATCAATTTGGATTCACGAGTGCATGGCACGTGGGATAAACCACGCGTTCTCTGGAAACACGCACGTGAGAAACCAACCAACCGCTTGGCCGCCCTCCAGTTCCGATTGGACGCATGTGCGCGACATCACCGAGCTCAGACTGTTCTCTGGCTGCCCTCCGTCGATTCTCAAATGATACATGGCTTATTCCAGAGTGCATTTATTTCACCATTTTTGTCAAACCTCGATGATTTTCTTTCAATTACACATTTGCGGCTGATCAAATGATTTCAAATTTTAGTCGCTCGAGAGATGTGAAAACATAGAAAATCATGGCAGCCGAGTACATCCGACTTGAAAACAATGCGACAACCCACATGAAAGGAGATATTTTCTTTGCTAGGAAAACCTTATCTCTTACGTTCATTTCGACGACTATCTGCCAATCTAAATTCGAAGTTAAAATTTGGAATTTCTAGAGAGCCATATGAATTCATACGAGTACAGTTTTAGTTTCGCATATTTATGCTCAAGCACTTTTACCGTTATGAGCTTGCGACGGATGGAATGAGAGTGTCACACTTTGAATGAGGAACGGAAGAGGAGGAGGAGGAGTAGAATGGGAAAAGGGATGGAACACGGACGGAAGGGCCGACACGTCTGAGATCCACTCTTTGAAAGGGCTTTCCTCTCCCGCAATGCACCGCTCTCCTCATCCACTCCTCCCACGGGAGCTGTACGCTCGTGGGCCCATCTTAAAACAAAAGGGGTGTGGAGGGAGAGAGAGTGGAGCTGAGGGTTTTTTTGTGTAAATACAGATGCGGGAAAGGGTTGAGGGAAGAGGGTCGAGTGGAGCGAGGAAGTGAAAGGGGGCGAAAGGGGGGTGTGAGGGGGGTTTAAGAGGGGGGGGGAGGGGAGGGGTTGCTGGAGGAATGTAATTCTCAAGGCAGGGAAAAGTTTCCGAGTGTAGAAAAGGCGTTAGGAGATGGGGAGGAAGAATAAGGAGAGAGAGAGAGAATTGGGAAGGAAAGAAAGGAAGCGAAGGCGGAGAAGGCAGTGGACTTAGTTTCGAAGGAAAAGGGAGCGTTTAACTCGAACGAATCGCGGGCTTTCGAGGCTTGATTAGCTAGAATTTAAATAATAATGACCAAATACGGAAAAATGTTATTGCATGGTCAATATAAGAGATAATATTAAGTATTTAACATTTAATATGAATCGAGGTAGAAGAAAATTGGAGGTTAGTGTGCCTCTAATTTTTAAGAAATAAGTAAAGGAGTTAAGAATCTTACAGCCATTTAAACGCCGTGAAAGGGAGAATATAAGACTGGCTATTGCACCGAATGGAATAGGGCTTGGAACAAAACGTGAGAATAGAATATATGTGGCTTTATAATTGCAACACTGTAAGCTCGCATTTTTGGTTGTGTGGCACCTGCTGTCCAGCCAGAACTGACCGGCTTAGCAGGACCAGAATGAGTATTCCATTTATACGAGTACATTTTTAATGTATACTACAATTGTATATTATGAAGCTCATACCACTATGGCATGTGATGAAGATTTTCTATGATTGTATGTTGCATTGTTTGTATGTAATTCTTAATACATCATTTATGATGAAGGTTATAGTGCTGTTGCATATGAAAAATAGAAATAAATAAGTATTACGGTAACAAAATATGTTTCATTCAGTGCAGTAGTCAGTTCTCCCAATACATACACTCTTCTGCGATAATGTTTGAAAAAACGTCAGGCCGTGGAAATTACTAATGACATCGAGCAAACGGTTCAAGCACTTAACACTACGCACGAGAATGTTTGCAATTATTATATCCTGAAACAAAGAGTCAGAATCAAACAGCCGCTGAATATGATCACAAGGATGCAAGAAGATTATCTTCAATTTCTGCGAAAAATATTGATTGGTCGGTGAATTTTCCATTGATGCACGAAATTCATTATTGGTCTGCCCTCCGTTTGCAGGAAGTGATTAGAGCGATAGAAAATCAGGGCAAGAGGTCAATGATGACAAATATTTCAAATAAAATGAAGGTAATGATGGTCCCATTAATGGTTTGGCTACCGGTGCATTTGGAGGGCATTAATGGGAGCAGTTGTATTGCTGCACCTACTTAGAAAGCCCTGTAGACGGTAGTGGACAGAGTAAATCGCCAGCACATTATAATAAGACAAAGAAGACTTCACACATTATTTGGTGAAATTAACATGTTTTGGATTTGAGTCTTCATCCAGCACGTATGTTTATAAATTTTCACGTTTCTTGGAGGTTTTCAGTGAATATTTTTTCTTTTCCCTTCCTTTCCCTTACCCTTCCCGCCTGGTACTTTCCCTCCCTACCACACAACGTTTCGGTAGATCACGTGGTATTTACGTAGGTATAGTTGTACAGGAGGGCATACGTGTTTAAAAAATATGAAAAAATATCAGTCAAACCTTGAGTAAAGACCGACGAGGTTTCGAACGGCTCCGACGCTCGATTCTGAGGATAAGTGCGGAGTGGGGAGAGGAACAGAAAGGGAAAGATGCTGGCGGGGGGTCGAGGGAGAGAGAAGGGTAATTGGAAGAGGGCAGGACAAGTGGACGCAGGTGATGCAGAGAGGCGATGGGAGATGGAAGGGAGGGGAGGACGTAGGTGGGGGCAGGCGAGTTCGAAGAAGGGCGGGAGAGTAAGCACTTTGGAAGGAATGAAGGGAGGTACTGGATTTAATATGGAGTTAAGAATAGTTCACCGGAAAGTCGAGAGGGAGAGTTCAACCTTACATCTTGTGCTAACTGCCTAATTCCATGGATGTCATTTTAAAGGCCGAAATTGGTATATATATATCTGTGGGAAACGTTTGTCCCGCAAGAATAAACTTTAAGAGAGACCACGCCCTAACTCCACCGGGCAAAAAAGAGGACAAGTAACGCATGTGTAAACTTCGTCACAATTTCCTTACGAGCAAATAAGTCAGGCATGAAAATTGCCGTTTCGTTAAGCGTGAGGGTAAAACTTGGTAGATTGACTCGTGTATATAAATGGTCGAACGGTTTTTCAACAATAAGAATTGATACTAATAAGAATTGATTATGATATATTTTTATTAATTCCCCGCCCACTTTCATTCCTACCTCCAGTTCTTCCCATGCCTCTTTAATCATTTCCTCTGCATACAGGTTGAACTGCAACGGTGATAATGGGCAACCCTGCCTTACACCTCTTCCTTACACTGTCCAACCGGACTCCCCATTCCCCACTCGCACCTGAGCAGTCTGAGACATGTACAAGTTGCGGATTAGCCTCCTTTCCCCCAATCTATTCCTATTTTCTTCGATGTACTCATTTGATTTTTTCCCAATTCACTCTTTCAAACGCTTATTCGAACTCTAAAAAACAGGTAAATGCCTCCTGGTTGTGTTCTATATTCCTCTCGATTAATAATCTCATTACTGCAATGGCATCACGCGTACCTCCCCTTCCTAAATCCAAACTGATCATCCCCTAAGTAATCATTTGCCCTACTCTCTATCCTTTTGTTTATAATCCTGAGGACAACTTTAGCTGCGTGGGATATCAAATTTATTGTCCTGTAGTCCTCCAATGATGTAGCCTTTACCTTTTTCGGAAGAGGAACTAAAACTGATCTCAGAAGATAATGTTTGTGTATACATACATATATATATATATATATATATATATATATATATATATATATATATATATATATATATATATATATATATATATATGTATACATTATCTGCTCTCAGCCACTGCCTCCCTGATGTCAAGAAAAATATTAGGTTGACAGTGTTGTGATCCTTTTTGATGAGGTGGTGGTGGTGGTGGTATATGTTGTTTTGAGGAACAATTTATGAAAGGTACGTCGTCATCTGTACTCAGAATGTGGAAAGCATCATTTCCATGCATCGACCGCTTTAATTTAGTTTGAGTTTCTCCGAAAAGGCATACTTCCTCCATAATCACTCACACCTGCCCTCTCCAGGCAGTTTCCATATGCGGGACGTATCGGGAGAGAGAGAGTATGGGTGATACGCCTGAATGCGCAGAGAACCCTGGGCTCCCTTTCCCACGGATGAGTCAATTTAAATGTCCGATCAATTCACTCGACGAGGATTTGGTACATTGACATCACTTTAGAACTTTATCAAGTTTATTTAAAAAATTCTGTAATGGAGTAATTGCTACTTGATTGAAATAATATTCAAATACAATGTGTATTGACGTTGTCGATGACGATAGTTGCAATCCCAAGAGTTTCGATCGAATCCTAAGGAGCTATTCGAAATGGAAAAGTGGTAACTTTGTGATTCCACAGAAATTTGATTTCGACCCGGGTTTCGTAGTTCAACGATTATGCATCGAATGCATGAAGTCTGAAACCATCAATTATACTGAGGAGCTGCGTTTTGATACATTCGTATATTCCTGATGCTGACTTTAGTATTGAAAATCTCACGAACACCTTCAATTTAATCCCATAGGTAACTATCTACTTACATGGAAAAACAACTGCTACAGTTTTACAGATAATTTCATATAGACTGTAAAAATTTCCCAATCGTGTGTACGGATATAAATCAGAAATGTGTCCGTGGTAACCCCTAACTTGGAGCTTTCCCTTATAAACACAAGCAAGAGGAATAGATGCTTGAGTGAGCATTATTGGCCACCGTTCTACAGAAATAACTTCAGAGTGCATTTTCAAAGCAGTTCTTTTTAATGAGTGTTCAAAACGTATTGCATTTTGCACTTGGAACTTGCCTGACAACGAGAAGTCAGTCGGTTCCTTTTCAATATCTTTTCCTGAACCTAATCACTTAAAATACAACCACTGTAAATGGTAACGATTGCTCTAAATAGTTCATCTATTCGCTGAAACCTTAAAATTAAGACTTTTTTCCCCATGATAATAAAAATCAAAATCCCATCAATGCATGTAATGTTTGCATACTCACTGCACAGTACTTACACATGCCTGTGTACATCACTACAAGGCTGGTCACTCTGACAAAACATATACCTATTTATCCCGCGAGCGTCATTCAGGCATATTAATTAATCTATGTATATATATATGTATATATATATTATATATATATATATATATATATATATATATATATATATATGTATATATGTATAGTGCAGTATCCGGCAACATGGAGATCTTTATATGCTATCTGAACGATCCAACGCTCCTTTCAAATCAATAACCCATACCCTGCCGCCGGCCCTCTCATTCTGCCGGACCCTAATATTATGGTTTCCCGCAAATATTTGGGAGGTTTGAATCTTCCCTTCGGGCGCTAATATGACGCCGTTATTCGAATACTAACGACGACCAAACTGATATCTCCGGAATGCAATCTAACGTCGAAAGCCGCCAGTGATGCCAAAGGCTCGCCGGCCTTTTTTGGCACAAGAAGACTTTCTCCGCGTCAAGAGAGAATCACGCTAAATTATTTAATATGCCGCGTGTGATTAAATTGACAAAATTTTGATCCTGACAGATTAATCTCTTGACACCCCACAGCTACTCTCAATTCACGCAACGAAAATTCCTTCAATGCTTCATCACGTCGTACAATGCCGGTGGAAATATGCCAAGTATGAACTCAGCCTGCGTATTGGTTCTCGGTGTGTCCATACTACAGACGTGAGATACCTAGGAGAGCATCTCGGAACTAGAATTACTCCTGGGCAAACATAGATTACAGCTTTTAGGTCACGCGTCTTGGAAGGGCGACCAGCCAGAATATCGACTGGAGTTGCTGTAGGCCTGCCATGGTCAACTGAGTGCTCACCTAAACATAGGAAAGATCCTTTGACGTGACTATACTTTCAAGGGAATATAAATCCACTATGATGGTAACGTTTGAACAGAAGAACTCTGAAGTGAGAGGGGAACGTTTAAGATGGGTACAACCACTAAATTTAGAATTTTTAAAGTGATATTTAGGCAGAAATTGAAAATTCAGTTATCATCATTAAAATCGTCAAGCACAATATAATCTGAATAATATTCCACCCCACATATGAGTTTCAACTTGAATGTAGCATTCACACATTTCAGCACAAGATACGTCTCATTCGGCTGAAAATTATCAACCAACCCATATTTAGGTATAAGCAGGAATTCACCCAACACCTAAATGCGCAGTTTAAATTTAATAGTTAAAAATACCACATATTAAGGCCATTAGCTTCTGGACGTACCAAATGCCAAAGGTGATCCAAGAGTCTACACGCAGTCCACCACCCATGACTTCCATGATATAGCGGATATATAAAAAATGTTTGCTGCAAAATAAATATTTCCCGCACGTATTTGGACAGTGTAGGCCACGTGACTGTGCCGGAGCCCTTCCGATTCTGCTCAGTTTTTCTGCCACCATTCTATTAAAACTGTTTTCCACGATAACTGCAGCGCAAGAGCTAGCTTTCTGGCGGAAATATCTTAAGGAAGATGTTTCCTTAAGATATTGCAGCAAGAAAGCTTGCTTAAAGATTACTTGAGACATATTCTTATTTTTCATTAAGTTTAGTTTCATAGGTGCGAATCTCAAAGATGGTTTTCTGCCGGAAAACACAAGTACTAGCTGCAAATAGTGTAGACTTGGATATAAGAAAGTACCATGTTCAAGCTCATGCTTGATGCTTAGAATGTTTCACAGACGCGAGACGTAGACGACAAGAGCAGTGGAGAGGAATGGAAGTGTTGGATTAATGTGGTACCATAAGCCGTAAATGAAGGAATACAATACAGAGAGAATCAGGGCAACGGAGGAATGATACCGGACCCAAGTGACTGGGGTTTTACAGGGAATGAAAGGACTGGTAAAGAAGGAGATAGTTGGGAAAGCCGATTAGTTGTAACAACTCTCTCGAGACGATGGCGCCAAATAACAGAATATATTGGTGAAGAGGGTTGCTGCAACTGTTTGATCCAATTCCCCTGCCATATATTTTGCAATTTGCGATTGATAACCAAACTATTGGAGGAGATGAAGAAAGCAGAGCATAAAGAATTCGGCAAACGTAAGAATCCAACCCCTGTTACCAGTTAACGTCGGCTTTTAGCCTCGTGGATTGAGATATTATCTTATTTTGAAAGAAATATTTCTAGTCCGCTTTACAGCGGTGAAATTCTTGTTCACCGACAATTAATCCTCCAAATTTAGTATGCCTTCCAACGCTAACAATATGCCAACGTGTGCAGTAAGTGAAAGGTATAAATAAATTAGAAACTTCGAAATACGCTGAATGAAGTAAGCAGAAATGTCCATGAAAGTAGCACATACTTTAACGCGCCACAATGTACTCTAGAAAAGGAGATCTCTAATTACTTTCATATCGCATTTGCTTTTTATTGTACTTTTAGAATATACGATTGACCCATTACCTTTTATTGGTCGATTTAATTGACTTTTAATATAAATGTTACCGGAGCATGATCTCAAATAACGAATCAGGCGATTGTGATTACGAGCTCAGGTCCCTCTCTTAGAGTAAAGAGTACCATCGAAGAATCTACACGGGACTTCTTTAACCGTCCGTTTGGAGATGGCGCCCTCTCTCCCTGAGGGTGTCGGTAATAATTAACCACTGGGAGAGAAATTTCATTTCGGCTCGTTGCAGATACCCGAGATTAATATCAACTGATCGGGGACGCCCTTTTTGTCGCGGCAAGCGGAATACCTACTCGTATATCCTACTGCGGCGACGTTTAGAGCTCCGCTTCTTGTCGGCGAAGCGGTAGACCACCTCCGTTGGCCACTTCTCCCCTCCGCCCTCACTCCCCCTACCGCGAACATCCCTCGGCAGGAATACTCAGGACTTGAACAGATATGAAGATAGTGAACAATGGAAAAACAGAGATCTGAAAGCAATGTAAAATGGGATAGTAAATTATTTAACGGAAAATACTGCAAAATCAGCGGACAAATAAAGAAATAAACCATGCAATAAATAAAGCATGGAATGTTCGGATTAAATACATCAAAGCTAAATCAAAGGGCACGGGAGTGGTTTTGGGATGAAATGGGGATTCAATAACGGGATTTATTGATTGGAGGAGCTCTGATAGATTAGCGGCAATTAAGAAACAAGCCTATAGGCAATTGGGAAATAGTTTGGTCATTGTTCAAGTATACATGCCACCACGCATTCATAAAGAGGAAGAAGTCGATAGGATATACAATGAATTAGAGAACATGATCGCGTGTGTTCCTGCAGGGAAACATTTGATAGTGATGGGGGACTGGAATGAGACGGTAGGCGAAGGAAGAGATGGTGATGAGGTGTGAGACTTCGGTTTAGGTACGAGGAATGACCGCTGGGAGAAAGCAATTGAGTTCTGAGGGTGACAGGAGTTAGTCATCACCAGCACTTGGTTTAGACACCACATAAAATATAGGTATACATAAAAATGTCAGTTGGCTGAGAAAGGTATCAGCTGGATTCCATTATTAGACACAGATTTAAGAACACAGCTTCCCGGAAGTGGATGCGGGCTCTGACCAAAATTTAGTTTTGATGAAATGTGGCGTCCGTTTCAAAAAGATAAGGCAGGGGCAGCGCTCGTATTCGGCATCCCCCGTAGTTTATTTGAAATTTGTCAAGGTATAAACAGCCTAAGTGTTTAAAAGTTGGCTTTAACCTCGTGGACCGGGGCGCATTCCGCACGACTACGAATACCTGTGACATTGTATGCACGGCATTTTGTCACAGCATCTTGTTCCTTTAAAAGCCCCAAAACTTTCAGAACGTAACCTGACGCCTCGAAAGCTTAACTGGCTAAAGCACTCAACCGGACATTGAGGGATCCGGGCTCGAATCCCGGTCAAGGTGAATGATTGTTACTCTCTGAAATTGTTGCATTGAAATAGGAGGTTAAGAACTAGAGCAGGTAAAATAGTTTAAGTACGGAGGTGATTTGGATCAACGCGGTCAAAATAGTAGGGACGTAAGGAGAAGAATTGCGCTAGGTAAAGAGGCTTTCACCAGGAGGAGGGAGTTGATGACGGGGATGTTGAGTAAGGATGTTAAGAAAAGACTCGTAAAAATTTTGATATGGGGCGTAATTATGTACGGCCAGGAAACGTGGTCATTGGAGCAGGGGGATAGACGTAGACTGGAGGCTTTTGAAATGTGGGTGTGGAGAAGAATGGAGAAGGTGAAATGGACAGAGAAGAAAACAAATAAGGAAGTACTTGGTATGGTGGGTGAGGAGAGGGGTTTGTTGGGAGAAATCATCAGGAAGAAGGAAGAAATGGATGAAGGGCGTGTTGATCGGCAGTGGGATGTTGAAGACTGTAATAGAAGGGAGAATGTTAGACAAACGTGGAAAGAGCAGAAACAGTATAGGGATGTTGGACGGGATGAAGGGAGGAAGAAAGTACTCAGAGATGAAGAGGGACCTGATATAGAGTATGATGCTGGATTGTGTTTTGTTAGGAGTCACAAAATAGTTATTTGGTAGTTGTGCCCATACAAAAACCTACCTTAACTGGTAAATTACTTTATTATATATATATATATATATATATACATACACACACACACACACACATATATATATATATATATATATATATATATATATATATATATAAACAAATGCAATTCACAAGTGAGAGTTAAAAGCTTTCAATTACTTTAACCCACGCGATTCTTATCAATAATGAGTGACATTCAGGCTCCCTTGTTCTTAATACCTATTCTTACAGAGTAATAAGGTTAATTAATGAATCAATTATAATTCATGAAATTAATTCTGACTGCATAATAAACCCCCATTTGTACTCGTGTATTTATGCCTGTGCATACTCCTTCGCTCGTTTTTTAACTGCCATCTCCTTTTTCGTTCTCTCAGCGAGGAGGAAACCGAATTAGTATCGGTGAAACTGTTCTCAACCCTCATCCTCCGCAGCCAACTGAAGGCAGAGTTAGATCGTATATACGCAGCCTTAAGTCTTTAAAGGTCCATAACGAATCATATTTTCCATTTTTCCCTGCGAAATTTGGTTTCTTGTACAGGGCAGAGAAGAGCGATGCCAAAAATAACGAAAAGTGCGAATACGGCTATTTACAATGTCCCACTTGCATTCGGCCCTTCCCTCGAATTTCCCTCCACCTACGCCAACATCCCACCATCTTCTGAGAACAAATGAGAATGTTGGACATATTCTTCGTGATGCAATTTCTTGTGTGCTCTGCTCGCATCCGCCCTGAGAGGACTGGAGGTGACTCCGATCACTTTTTTGAACGGACGAAGACTCTTCTGTTGTGCTGCCGTATCATTGCTGTGGTTCTTTCTGATGGGGTTCACGGGACGTGAAAAGGCTCAGCGACCTTCATTACACATATGTTGAGAGTTTTATTAATATTTGAGGTGAATTAGCCTTGAAACTATTGATTGCTTTGTTCAGATAATTCCATAAATCACAGATAGTCTGATCAGGGGAACTCCTGACGATCAAGTTCAGTAATTCCTGTAACATATTTCAGGGAAGAGGTGAAGAAAGCGACCACTTCCACATCCCTTTCCCAATCAAACATGCTTAGTGAAGCACTCGTCCCAGAGCGTTTCTCTCACATTGGCACATATTACATGGGGATATATTTTTTAAATCAATTATTATCTCGCCTAAATCGTTCCATTAACCGGCTTTTTAGATTTCAATTAATCTTCATATGATTTGGTCAAGGCAATGAAAGTTATAAGCATGATGATTAGAAAAAACCAATCATTAATTTATGCTGAAGTTGTGTTATTTTAATTAAAAAATATTGTGAAGTTGGTTTTATTGAATCAGTGAAAACATTTGTATTGACTGAGGCATATCAAATAAATATAAGGTCAATTAAAATGAAGAATTTTTGAAGAAATAAAATTTTTGTGTAACACCATAGCTTTTAACATACATAAAAGATCCAGGTGTGATGAGATGGAACTGTTACATGTTAACAGAGACAAAGACTATTGCGATTCGCCGCCTAACAAAGATTTATTCCCGACTAGTTTCGATGCACGACATCATTTTCAAGTGTTGAAACTTGCAAATGATGTAGTGTATCGAAACTAGTCGGGAATAAATATTTATTAAGTGGCGAATTGCAATAGCCTTTCTCTGTTACAATAGCTTCCGGGCAAATTTTCATATAGCTGCGAACGGACATAATTAATTGGATGCTTATCTTAAAAAGCTAATTACTTTAAAATTGATAAACCCGTGGAATGATTTCAGCGTTCAAACCATTACCGAAACCTTGGAATTCCTGGAGTAAAGAGGTTTAGTAAAGCAACCAATCTGTTTATCGTATGCAAGTAGTTTTGGGGAAATGAGTCGGCTGGGATTACATTTTCCGCCCCGTGGTCCGTCGTCCTCAGTCTTCCGGGGTGCGAATGGGTGACGTGATGGCGGAGGTCCGTACGGCGGAAGGGCACAGAAATGAATCACAAAATGACGTCAACCATTCGCAGACGGAGCCGGTAGTGACCACCAGGGGATTCGCCATCGATCACGCGTCGCCCGAAGCAACGCGCCACAGGATAGTGCTCATGTGACAATGTATTCCTCGCCGTTATTTTGAAATTTACACAATATTTCGTTCGTTTACTTTATACCGATTTATAGCGATGGCCAAACTCGCGCGAAAATTAATCCGTAAAACTTTTATTCCGAGACCGGTGATATTTACAACGAATGAAATGGATGCAAGTTCAACGCTTTTTCTGGGAAATCTAACCTTGATCGTGTCAACTCTCTTGGTCTTAACTCAGCGGCACTGATTAACAATGGAAGAACAGCAGCTTGAATATTTTCTGCACAAATTTCGTGAGGGCTCTCCAGGCTCAAGACGCTTCGGAAGTTCCTTCGCGTTGGGAGCGTATTCAACTGAGGATGCAGAAAATCAGCGGAACGCAGTCTGTGTGACAGGAATAAATTCTCGCGGAATATAAGCGATTTCACCTCATGCTTCCATCTGGAAAGCTGACCCGTCGACTCGCTGGAACAATTTCTTTCTCGCCTTTGCAATCCTCTCCCCACGCCTTCGTGCTCCGAGCGCTCCCTTCCCTCGACTCCTCCGGCGGACGAACGACACGCGCCTTACACAAAAGGTGACCGCCGGAAAAAAATAAAAACAGTGAATGCAACGCTTTCCTCCGAATTTGGAATGTTTGCTGACATTCCGAATGAAAACTCTTTGGTCCACGTCATCACTCGATCCTCTTCCGGGGCGAGGAATCTTTCCTGGGCTGGTGCTTTCTTCATTGTGTTTTTGCCAGTGGTCCAACTAGAGGTGCCTTGGCTTTTGTTCACGAATGGGGGGTGGGTGGGTGGGGGCGGGAACGAAGATTTTTACGCCCACCCCCCTCCCCCCATCCGAGACGCCTCCGTGAAATGCCTCGCACTCGGGCGGAACTGGCAATCATCATAATAGCGAGACGAACAGGACAGAACTGCCATGCACTTCCACTGGTCGGCATCCGTGTTGCGAAGAGCGAGTGAAATAGAGATTGCGAAGACGCGCGTACTCAAATGCACCGGAATGAATTAATGCAGACACACACACACACACAGTTGCGCGCATTAAAATCCGTCTTCCTTCAGAGTGTCCGAATTGCGAATCCGCAGGTCCGGCGGTTTTAACGCGGCGAGCTCCGAGAAGTACTTCAGGGCCGTTAAATATTGCTCGGAGGTATTCGACAGATGAGGGATTTTAAGCGTCAAATTACTGGCAGTAATGGTTCATTATTTCGAGGGACTTAATGTGCCCCCAATATCACACCATTAAACAGAGAGAGAGAAAGGATACTGAGTGCCCCTCGATCACGTGACTGCTCGAAACACCTGCACCACATGCAACGCGGGGTCAAACGCAATAACCTCACTCTCGAGCGACCAGGTGCTCACTCAACACTGCTTTGCGAATCACCCGTGCTGAAACGAAAAACACATTCAAAGTATGAATCGAACCCGGGTCCTCGTCATGCGTAAACGTAATATGTGCTTCAAATATCAGGAATTCATGCTCGAAAATGTTTCTTAAAAATGTATGTTTCCTATGCAGTGATGGATTTACTATGAATAAACCATCGTGTTCCAGGTAATCGATCAAACATAATTTTCACATTTGATCACGCTAATTTAAAAGAAGTCTATTCAAAAGGCATAAAAGTGGTTAAAAATATGAGTAATTGAAATAATATTAAGCATAGTTTCTTATGCCTTGCGTGTGCTTCATAAGGGCTGAGGAGTTATTTATGCTTATTACAATACATGTATCTTTCTATACATATGCGTGTAATAAAATAAAATTTAGACGGCTCAAAAGAGCAAAAAAAATAAAATAGGAAACACGTCAAAGGACACTCGCATTTTATGAAGCCTGAGTTTTCAGCCTTCTCTTAGGTCTTCTTCTGAAAACACACACACATGCACACACACGCACACACACACAAACATATATATATGCACACACACAAAATCAAACACGAGATCCCGCCATTTGGTGAACAAATATTCATTCACATGGAAATAGATCTAAGGAAAAGGGATTGGAGCACATAAAGGACGAACACAGGAGCGGTGCGGAAGGCGGAATCCTATCCCCATCCCTTTTCCTTATATCTATCTCCGTGTGAATGAATATATGTATACATTTTCTTTTTGAAGGTAATCTACCGGTTAAGGTAATTTTTGGATGGACACAAGCACCAAATAAATATCTCCTCAAAATTACAATACAGCATCCTACTCCACAACAAGTCCCTCTTCATCTCTGTGTACTTCCTTCCTCCCTCTACTAAAACCTCTTCATGGCAGCAACAAAATGTTGTCGATGAAAAATAATCAAAATTGAATTTAAGAGAGAACAACAGACATGAAGGCAGGGACTAATGAAGTAATAATGAGAAATATTGGTGCAAATAAAACGCCGAGGAATACCGAAAGAAACAACATCTGGTTATGTCAGATGGTACATTATATCGTTCAAGAGTTTTTAAGAAGATAATTTCTTGTTGTTCCGGAGAGAGGACGGTGGGGCACAGATGGCAGGTGCCTCACCGGTGGAGCCCTTCTCTCCCTGAACACTAGATGAGTCGTTCAATTCAATTCCTCAATAAATAATAGCTTAGCGCGGACAACTGCACGCAGTTACAGGCCCTAAAAGCATAAGAGCGGTGGTTGTGTTTCGCCGAACATCTTTACTCAACCAAATGGTTTACTTAAGGGACGACAACCCAAAAAAGATAATGGATGCAAGTTTTATTACTGGGATGAGAACATGAGAAAGCCTAATAGGTATTAACAATTATTATTTGAATAACGATTAATCAAAATATGGTTGTAACGTCCAGCTAAGAGAAAATAATTTCGGCTAAAGAGACTTGGGGGAAGAGAGACATGAAGAAAATATACACATAGAGTTAATAGGTTCGGAAGACGAGTGCTAGCAGAAAGCCTGGAATAGAAAACGGAAGAAAGGTGAGTGACAGAGAGAGAGAGAAGGAGAGATAGATAAGTCGAAAAAGGGGAAAAAAGAGTAAAAACTCGCATTAAGAGAGGAGTATATTCTGGAATGTTCTGTAGTCAAATGTCAAACATAACCTGAACGCCATCTCCTGGCCAAACAATCTTGAGGGCACTCGGTTGCATAAACACTCGCAGATCTCATTGTTAACTACTATTCCTCAATGCGGTACCTAGAGCGGCAATGGACCAGCAAGTAGAAGGTCCGTGGTGCTAGTGCAAAGTGTTATACATAATTATTCACGTCCGTGAGACTTTCATAAAGTGTAATATATATATATATATATATACATTCAAACACGAAATCCCGCTAAACGGCGAATAAATACTCATATATACAGAAACAGATATAAGGAAAAGGGATAGGAACACATATAAAGGACGAAAACAATAAAGGTGGGGAAGGCGGAATCGAACGGATCACAAGAGTAAAAATATTTCCTTGACCGGGACTCGAACCTCGGATCTTTCCACTTGCCGGGCGGATGCTCTTAACCACTTGAGCTATCAAGGAAACGTAATTTACCCTGAGATCCGTGGGTCTAATATGTCGCCAAGCGCCCCGATTCTTTAGCCAAGAGATGGCGTCAGGGGACTGTTTCACCCACCAAAGGAGAAATAGACAATACACAAGAGGAAAGGAGAGTGGTGTAGAATTCATACAACATCATACAGGAAAGGAACAGTGCGTTTCGTGGCACGCATAGCCAGAAGAAAGAGATGAGCCACATTGGCCAACTACACATTCAAACACGAAATCCCGCCAAACGGCGAATAAATACTCATATATACAGAAACAGATATAAGGAAAAGGGATAGGAACACATATAAAGGACGAACACAATAAAGGTGGGGAAGGCGGAATCGAACGGATCACAAGAGTAAAAATATTTCCTTGACCGGGACTCGAACCTCGGATCTTTCCACTTGCCGGGCGGATGCTCTTAACCACTTGAGCTATCAAGGAAACGTAATTTACCCTGAGATTCGTGGGTCTAATATGTCGCCAAGCGCCCCGATTCTTTATTTATTTATTTATTTATTTATTCAGTATAAGTCCGAAAACAGCACATTCTGGCCTTTACATCGAACTATTAACAACGATAACAATGATCACATTTACAAACACCCAAGCCCTAGGTGGAGGAAAATTCACCCAGGCGGGAATCGAACCCGCGACCCTTGGAATGGCAGACGAGGACGTTACCCCGCCGCCAACGGGGTCGGCAAGGTTTAGCCAAGAGATGGCGTCAGGGGACTGTTTCACCCACCAAAGGAGAAATAGACAATACACAAGAGGAAAGGACAGTGGTTTAGAATTCATACAACATCATACAGGAAAGGAACAGTGCGTTTCGTGGCACGCATAGCCAGAAGAAAGAGATGAGCCACATTGGCCAACTACACATTCAAACACGAATCCCGCCAAACGGTGAATAAATACTCATATATACAAAAACAGTCCCCTGACGCCATCTCTTGGCTAAAGAATCGGGGCGCTTGGCGACATACTACCTTGATCAAAAATTTCCCGGAATTTATTCAGAAAATTAAAAATACAAGTTTATTCATCTAAATCTATATTGTCCCCTTCAAAGTAATCCCCATCGACTGCAACACACTTATGCCAGCGCTTGATCCAATCCTCGAAACATTTTTTATATTCGGTTTTCGGTATGTCCATCAGTGCTTCCTGCGATTTTTCCATTACTTCCTCTCGGCTGCTAAAACGCGTTCCCCGTAATGGTTTTTTAACTCGATTGAACAGAAAGAAGTCACAGGGAGCCAAATCAGGTGAATTCGGTGGCTGTTGGATGGTATTTGTTGCATTTTTCGTCAAAAAATTACGAATAATGATAGCACTGTGCGACGGTGCGTTA